>NC_056741.1:729348009-729599809 GCF_019279795.1 Protopterus annectens | reverse complement strand
GCAGTTCCTTTAATATATTCTTCCTCCTCCCCAATGGCATCATGTTTTCTTAGATAGATGGGTTCTGAGAGCATTCCTTCAGGAATCCACATGGTAGTGGGAGATCCTTCCTGTTTTTCTAGAGATCCCTCCTAATTTTGTAAATCAAACTTTCTTATTTCCTCCAGGTTTGGAGATACTGTCTCAACTGTTCATAGTATTCATGCCCCCAGATCTGAGAGGCAAAGGCTTATTAAGAATCTTCTCGTACCAAAGAAAGAAGGAACTTGGAGATCAGTCCTAGACCTTTCCTTGTTATTTCATTACTGTCTTCAGGTTGATGGTAATGTTATATTTAAAATGTGATTATTATTTCATTCAAAATGTCCTATTTTTAAGATTTTCTGTCTTACATTTTGGAAAATCCTTTGCACCAAGGGTATTTGCAAAGTGTCTGGCCTCAGAAACTGCTTACTGCAGACTACAGGGCATTCACATCTTTCCATTTTTTGACAATGGTCTTCTTTACAAACTTTTTCCCAATGTTAGTATTCCTTGACATGCTTCAAAGAGCTCCTTTTAAATCTGGTGTGTCAGATGAACTTTCTGAAATCGTCTTTCTTTCCTTTCCAAAGATTAGTATTTCTGAGAAGTCTATAAATACATCCCTGGGAAGAGTCTTCCTTGAGGTAGAGTAGAACTGTACAAAGAAAACTTCCTGATCTTTTCCAGCCAGACAACGTCTTCTGCCTAGGAGTGTCTTGGGATTATGGGTTTCATGGCCTCATTGGTTATAATCTCCACCCCCTGGGCCAGCCTTTGCATGAGAAAATTTGAGTGGTACTACTGGTTAGTCTGGTCTCAGTATCAGCACCCATTATCCTTTTAGATTTCAGTGCTGGAATTAGTAAGAAGGAATTTAGTACTGGGTGGACTAAGTACCTATCAATGCAGGTCTCCCCTTTCCCCTTTCACCTCCTTGTTAGTCTATCACAATCCATGTTTCAGACTTTGGGGGACTGCGCCAAAAAGGTTGAAAGTGCAAGATCTGTGGAACAGGGGCAAACAAAGGCACATAAGAGATGTTGGCAGCTATTATTGCGCTTTAAGCCTTAAGTGATCTTTGGTTCCCAGGGTCTCTGCAAGCTGGGATATATTAACTTTGCAGAATTGTCATGATTGCCTAGGAGGTAGCATTTCAGCTCATTTGAGTCTTCAGGCTTCATGCATTTAGTCAGAACAAGACATTATAGCAGACAAGTTGACCAGGACCAATGGGAATTACTACCTGGGGTCTTCCAGAATTAGATCGAACTGTGGGGACCACATCAAATCAACCTGTTTTCCTCCTTTCAAAACAGGTAAAGAAATTTTGCTGCAGGATTCTGTCAATAAGCCTGAAATGCGGATGCTGTTTTATTCCTGTTCTTTTTTACCTTTCAACTGATACCAGTGGTTCTTAAATTCCAGATGGACTCTCCAGAGATAACGGTGATGACTCCTTTTTGGCTCAGGCATCTGTGAATCTGTCTTAATTTGATACTGGCAAATGGCTATTACACCAGATTTCTTACTTTCTGGCTTGACTAACACCCCAGCTTGTCTAGGCTTCAGTGTGACTGCCTAGACTATAAGTTTTGAGATCTTTTAGGCACCTTTTCTTCTGGGGACATGCAGCAGATACTAAAGAAGGCAAAATACCTGCTTCAAGAAAATCTGACATGGGAAAGTGAAGAAGAGTTTCTAGTTGGTGCCATAAGAAACAGGACCTTTTATGGCCTGGATGCCTCTGGTTTTAAATTATTTGTGAGTTATTGCCCTCTGGCCATTCTTATTTTTCTTTCAAGTTTCATATTTTGGCCATTTATGCTTATCTGCTGTCAGATTCCCCCTACCTCACTCTAGCTGTCCTCATTTCAGCAGTTTTTGAAAGAGGTTTTACTTTTTCCATCATCCTAGAAAACAGATGTCTCCTCCTTGGGATTTTAACCTTGTGGCTAAAAAAACAGTACTTGTTCCTTTTGTATCAGCTCATCATGCTATTTGAGTTCTTTATTTGGGGAACTGTTTCTTTGTTCACGCTTCTGCAAGAAGAGAATCAGAGTTAAAAATGCCAATGGGGATTCAACCCTACCTCATGTTTCCACAGGCATAAGGTTTCTTGAGAACAAATCTCAGCCTCACTAGTTTTAGAGTTTACTATTGTCCAGTCTATTTTCAAAACCTAACAAGGAAGAAAAAATTCTGATTTGCTGACAGGCAGCTCTAATATTAGGACATAATAAAATCCTTCAAGAATGCCAATCAGCTATTGTTTCCCCAGTTTAATTTCTCCAATTGTTTTGGGTTGTGATGTGATGAGCCCCACTCCTAAGTCGGGATACAATTAAAGTTCATGAAATTAGTATTTTCAGTCTTTGATGTCAGCCAAGCGTTCTCCCAGTATTGCTGACTTCTGTAATTCATTTGCGATTACATGTATTGATAGCATATTTAAGTATCATTGTAAATTCTTTTTTGTGAGACGTGTTGCTCCTACTTCTGCTATTGGAGCTGTCTGGGTATCTTTCTTCCAGATTGCTCTCATTTCTGCTTGCAAATGCTGGTATTTTTATGACTTTGTAAGACACTGTAATTACTGGGTATAGACATTTCAATGATTATTCCTACTTTTTTCATAGACTACTACATGTGGTTTTCTCAAATCTATTTTTTGAACTGTTGGTAATAGGCTCTATAATGATTTGTGGTTCATGTTTCCAATGCTTTTCAACTACTTCTATATTATAGTGTTTGGTCCACTCCCATTGCAGCAGTCTTGTCACATTGTTGTGCCTTTCAGTATACAGTCCCTCTGACAAGAGTGTATCATACCCATAAACAAAATAGGTTCATAGGTTGGTTCTAGGCTATCGGCCTTAGGGCCTATACAAGCCTAGCCATAACAATTCCCTGGCTATTTCTTCCCACACTATTTACTTCCCTGGACCCCTGTCTAGCAGGGTGATTGACATGATCCCTGGGGTGAATTTCCTTTCTTCCATCCAGTCATCAAGGTTCCTTTTGAAGAGGGCCAAAGAGGTGCTCTGCTTGATATGTATGGGCAGTCTATTCCAGAGTCTGGGGAGTCTCTGGGTCAGGAACCTATCCCTCCAGCATGTTTTGTTTATTGTGATGGTAAGGTTTAGATCCCTGGAGCGTGTGGCTCTGAGGAATTGGGATTTCTTTAAGTGTAGCATGTCCAACAGCTCTGGGTTTGACATGGCCTTGTATGTTAAGCAGAGCTCACCTCTGAGTAGACAATATGCGACAGAATATAGCTGGAGTTTTTTAAGGCGGTCAGCATAGGGTATCTGCTTTAGGCCTGTGATTCTTTTAGTGAGGTATTTCTGCGGCCTTTCCAGTTGTTGCAGATGTCTTGAGAGGTACATACCAAATGGGGCGTTGTATTCTATAATGGGTCTAATGAGGGATGAGTACAGTGGGACAATGACCTGCTTTTTTCTGGATGAAAAGCCCTTAATGATGAGGTGTACCACATAGAAGGATTTCCTGACTGTTGTGGCGATGTGGTTATCGAAGGTGAGACCACTGTCCACCTGTGTCCCCAAGTCTCTTATCACACTTTCAGTGTTTAGTGTACTGCCACCTATGTGGTAATTCACGGATACATGTTTTTTCCCAAAGGGGATAACTATACATTTCTTGGCATTGAGCTTGAGCTCATGGCTCTGGCACCAAGCATCTGTTTCTGTAAGGCCCTTTTGTAGAGTATTGACATAATTTGGGAATTCAATAATGGCTCCCAGTTTGCAGTCATCTGCGAACTTTGTTAGCCAGAGTCCCTTAGTGTTGGCCTGTACTTCAGAGAAGTAGATGCCAAACAAGAGCGGTCCCAGGACTGAACCCTGAGGTACTCCACTTGTCACTTGTCTGGAGCTGGATTTGGAGTCAGCTACTTTTACAGTGTGGGTTCTGTCAGTAAGCCAGGTGGCAACCCATTGAGTGACGTAGGGATTAATGCCCAGCTTAGTAAGTTTATCTATGATTCCAGAGTGGGGGATGGTGTCAAAAGCCTTGGCAAGGTCCAGATAGGCTGTGTGGACTGCCTTATCCTCGCCCACGGCTCCGGATTTGAAGAAGTCAATCGGGTTCAAGAGACAAGATCAGCCCTTCACGAATCCAAACTGAGTGGGGTCCAGTGTTGTAAGGTTGCCAGTGTCTTTGTTTATAAGTTCCATGATAATACATTCCATGGCCTTGCAGATCAGGCTCGTCAGACTGATGGGGCGGTAGTTCCCGTGTTCCAAGGTGGATCACCCCTTGTGGAGTGGGATAACTGTAGCTCTGCACCACTCAGTGGGCATGAAGCCTGAGGTGAGGGTATGATTAAACATGACACTTAGGTGAGGTGTCAGTTCATTTTGTAGTTCATGAAGTACACAGCCCGGGATGTCATCTGGTCCCATGGATGCTGTATTCTTAGCTTTGGAGAGTGCGTTTTTTACCTGTGTGGCCATTACCGGAATTTGGCAATCTTCCGGTATTGAGATGAGCCATTTAGGGGGTGAGAGGGGGGTGAATTTGGCACTGAATCAATCTGCCAGGATATTGGCAATATCCTTGGGATCAGTATATTTAATGCCATTCTGTTGTAGCTCAGAGCAGATCTGAGCATTGCCATTTAGATTCTTGACATAGTTATAGAATGCCTTGTGGTTGTCTTTCGAATCTTTGGCAATTTTATTTTCGTAACTAGCTTTGGAGGATTTTATGAGGGATCTCAGGTTCTTACTGAGGCTGGTAAGGGAGTTTTTTGCATCCTGGGATTTTCCTCTTTTCTGTAACAGATTCTTCCTTTTGTTGTAAAGTTTGTTTATGGCAGGGGACCACCAGATTGGCTTCCTTTTTTTGGAGGAGTGCATCTTGGTTCTACTTGGGATGGTATGATTCATGCATGAGTTGATGTGCTCGTACAGTGCCTTAGTGTAGGAGTCGGCAGTCAAACTTTGCAAATGTGCAACTGTTTCCAGTTCTGTTTTATAAAGCCTGCATTTGACTGTTTCTCACACATTTTCATGGATTTTGTAAACCAGTGTGTATATAGTCTTCTATCCTGGGCTGGCATTATTAGTCTTTCATCTTTTGGCTTCATATCAACCTCTCTTTAACCACTCCTGCATCAAATCATGGTCAACATGAGTCTGTTTCAGGAGATCTTTGTACTTGCCACATTGTCAACCCCCCCCCCCTCTCATCTGATCCTTTTTCCTTATATTGTTTCTTTTGTTTTGTGGCACATTTAGTTGCCTGATTTTTGTCTACTTCAATTTCCATTCCTTTTTGATACTAAAATGCCTATGCTAAACTAATCAAAGATGGCCTGTTTATATATATATATATATATATATATATATATATATATATATATATATATATATATATATATATATATATATATATATATATATATATATATATATATATACAGTCCCGTGATTGCATATCTGTACATGTAATCATTTTCAGAGTCCGATACCTCCCTCAGAGTGAGGAATATATAATCTTAGGTTACGATTTTTATATATTTGATAAGAATAGAGCATGTTTCTTGTTTTCATGTCCAGTTGATCTATAATTTTTGAGGCAAGATAATCACATCAAAAATAAGTTGCATCAGGAAGAGCTAACTGATTTATAGCTTGGACTTTATTCTTTGATGTCAGGGCAGTTTTCAATATTAGTTTTAGTCTACTGAAGTATTCCTTACTGAGATTTCTTCTCATTTGTGCATTGCTTCCTGTGAAAATAAAATAAAGAACAGCCAGTGTCAAAGCAGACTATTCTTAATGGTTGTCTCATGCTATTACTTATGCTATTATCAATATAACATGTCAATTCCAGACAGTGTTAGGGGCCTACTTTGCCAGGGCCTTGGCTTTTTCTGTCTTTTTTTGGAAAGGGTTGAACTCAAAAGATTTCTAGAGGCAGCATCTTGCTCCTCTGTTCATACTTTTACAAAGCACTATAGACTAGATTCCTTTTCCAGGTCCAAAACTAGCTTTTCTAGGACCATTTTCTAGGAGCTCCTGGATTCAAACATTTCTTCCTCCTCCTTCCCATTTTTCTAAGCTATGGTAGTCTGCCCAAATAGCTTATGCTACTGCAACAGTGATCCAATGTTGATCATAGTGCAGTTGTGTGAGTGGAACATACCGTAACAGTAGATATTCTAACTAATCACTGCACTGTTGCAGTAGCCATTCCCTCCCCATCCTCCTTTTAGTGTCCTTTTGTTGACAAAATGTGGACATACATACTTTTTGGATATGTTTTTACATATGTTTGTGTTTTATTATTTATTCCTAGTTTTTACCTTTCAGGTCTCTAGCCTCCATTATTGAGACAAGGAAGCTCTGGAGCTTTTTTGGCGCTCTTAATTGCCTTGGAAATGGAGCTCTGCTCGAGCTCCTAGCAGTTAGAGTTCATAGAAGGTGCCCTTAAGCTTTGAAAATCTGGCCTCTTGGTCATATCCTTGTCAGAATATACCCCAAACAGCTTAGGCTACTGCCAACAGTGGTGAATTAGAACTGCTGATGTTAAGTTGTCTATCTCGCCTTCATTCTTGCTGGTTGGGTTCGGAGCCGATCCTTGGCTCTGACTTGGCTATCTACTAAATCTCGAGAGCTATTTACTGGCTCGAGGCCTCCCCATATCCCACAATGCTTGGCGCTAGATACCCAGATCTCGTTTGCCGCTTCAGCTACGAGGTTGCACTTTTACTGGCTCAGGTCGTATTAATACTTTTTTTCTATTAGCTAATATTTACCTTGTATTTTTCTTAGATATAGTTAGTTTTACCCTTGTAGTATAGTTAGACTGTGTATCCCCTAGTTTATCCCACTAAAGAAACTATTTTTCTGTTAGAAAGTTTCTACCCCCCCCTTGTTTCTTCTCTATTAGTGGCTAACCCCACCCTTTTTTTTGTACCTATAGGAGTAGTGTTTAGCCTTGTACTTTTTATATTTATATGATTAAGGGTAGTTCTTGTTATTAAGTGTGGTGTGATAGTTTTTTGTAGTTATTATTGTTAGCATAACTAGTGCGGGTGTGTGTGTGTTTCTGTGTGCCCCTTTAAGCACTAGTTTAATTTTTCTCTCTTTAGTATCCCCTGGCCAGTATGTCCAAGGATACTAAAGTCTCAGGATTCAAGAAGTGTGGCTTGTGCTGTCAGAAGATGTCTCTGACAGACGGTCACACTTCTTGTGTGTATTGCTTGGGTTCCCTACACCTGCAGGACTCCTGCTCAGTCTGTCATGCCTTCAGCCCGAGAGTCCTGCAGGAGCAAGCTTATTTTGAGAGGCTTACTTAAGCCTGAGGGATCCCCGGTGAAGCCTCAGTCAGGGAAATCCTTAAAGCCCGCCAAGCCATCAGCTCCCAGTTTGGAGCCGTCGCCAGGCGGAGCATCTGCTTCCTCCTCTTCGGTTCTGGCTGGAGCCGACAGCTCTAGACCTCAATCGGCTCCGACTTTAGTGTCGGAATCATTGTTTGGTCGAAAACATTCTAGGTCTCCTTCCCTAGAATCAGTTTGTTTGGCTCCGTGGTCACCGTTGCTTCAGTCTGAACGAAGCCATAGGTCCCACTTCTCTCGGTCCTCCAGGTTATCTGATCATGACTTGGAGAGGGTGGTCAGTAGACTCCTTAAATCGCAGGCCTTGGCCAAAATATTAACCAGCCCTTCTCAGCAGACTGTGGCTGTCCCAGTGTCTTCAGCAGTTCCTCCTCCAACTCCCCCTTTGTGTTCAGAGCCGGAGCTGGTTGGAGCTCGAATCTTGGAAATGTCGGAGCTGATACCACACCTTTCGGCTCCTTTGTCAGCTCCGATCTCTTAATTGGTTTCTTCCTTGGAGGGATCTGGGCGCCGGGACTCCCTCGTCGGCTCCGTGGGGGCGAGTGGCATCAGACCCTTGTCCGACCCCGTTCTCCCTCTGGGGCTTCGGCGCAGGTGAGCTCGGCCCCAACATCGGCCTTGGAGCCATCTCTCTCGGTGCCGGGAGGGGTTCATGTCCCTTCGGAGCGCGGACCCTCTGCTCTGCCTGATAGGGGCGCCTTCGAGGTCATGAGGAGCGTGCTGACTCCTGAGTTGGCTCCTCGATCGGCCCCTTCGGCTCCTCCCCCCATGGTGCCTGTATTGGTCTCTGTCCACCCTCCTGACCCCAAGCGTGGAGAACAGATGCTCCAGGTCGTCCCATTGGGCGTATCTTCCTCTTCCAAGACCTCCCCTGATCATTCAGAGGAGCCCCCTCGGAAGAGAAAATGTAAGAGCAAACATGTCGACTCCCCCGAGTCAGTCACGTCTGATACCGACTTGGAGGATTCGGAAGGGTCCCCAAGATCCCCCTCTGAGGATGTCTCCTTTTCAGACATCCTAGAGATCCTTAAGCAGAGGGAGAACTGGACTGCCCTTAACCCTTCCGAGGACGAGTCGGTATACCTGGACGCATTTGGTTCTTGCCCTTTCACCTCCTGGGTGTCCCCACCCTTCAACCCGCTCATGGAAGTAGTGGCTCAAATGGCGTGGTCAGCCCTGGACACAGTGGAACCAACTCCCCGCAGGCCCACTAAGTTCATTACAGCCCCACCCAACAAACAATTTTTGACAAAAGGTGTCCCCATTGATGCCATGGTGGTGGCAGCAGCCACAAAGGAGTTGGCTGACCCTTCGGTGCCTGTCCATCCACCTAATAAAGAGTCCAGGACAATGGACAGGTACGGGAAGTGGATGTTTTCCTCAGTGACCTTTTCCATGCGGTCGCTGAATTATCTGTGTCACTTCACCTGCCTTCAAAGGGATCTTCTCAAGGAACTGGGTGATACCCTTCCGGATCCATCAGCTGCAGGGGCTCAGGATAAGATTGACTCCCAGCTGGCAACCCTTAACTCTATCGTCAACTCCTCCATACGGCTCATTTCTTATGCAGCCGATGGGGTGAGTAGGGCCGCAGGTACAGGCGTGGCTTTGAGAAGACATGCCTGGATGCGGTTATGTAACTTTGCTGACCCCTTTAAGGCATCCTTCACCAATACCCCCTTCGATGGTTTGGCTCTGTTTGGACCACAGGTGAAAGATACCCTTACCAGGTGTGAGCAGGAAGGCAAGATTCTCTCTGCCGTGGGAGTTCGTTTTTCTACTCCCTCTAGACCATACCCTAAAGGTCAGAAGAGTGGGAAAATGTGTTTTTGGAAACCCCAGGGAGTCGTGCCTGACACACGTGGCAAGTTTCCCTCCAGGGGCAGGGAAGGGAATAATAATAGATGCTGCCTGAGGGGCAGAGGGGGTCCACAAAATCAGGGTAGCAGAGAATCTTTCTCTGACAAACCCTTTCAGCACCCCTGAGGGGCTGCCCGACTGTCCACCTTTGGAGGCAGTTGGGGGAAGATTGTCACTGTACCCAGAAGCCTGGCATCTCCTCACACAAGACAAATGGGTACAGTCCATCATATCCGAGGGTTACAAAATCCCCTTTGTCCACACCCCTGTACAAACAACCAAGTCCCTTCCAGATGTTCCACCCAGTCTAAGGGAACAAGCAGTGCTAGAAATTTCAAAACTGCTAGAAAAAAGGGCCATCCAGCCAGTCCCAGCAGACCAGCAAGGATCCGGAATTTACTCCAAGTTCTTTTTGGTACCAAAAAAGACAGGGGATTGGAGACCCATTTTGGATCTCAGCAGGTTAAACAAATCTGTTCAAAGAATGAAGTTCCGGATGGTCACGCTTCAGTCCATTCTACCCTTTTTGGGTCAGGACAACTGGATGTGCTCCATAGACCTTCAGGATGTGTACTACCATATCAAAATGGACAGGCGCTCAAAAGGTTTCTCCGCTTCCGGCTGGGAGCCACTCACATCCCACTTGCACAGATGTACTTCCTCTGGAAGTATGTACAAGGTTGGATCCTCCTCATTCATTTTCTTTGCATACCCCAAAAGAAACAATGAGCATCTCTCTACTCCAGCAGCTCCTGTTTTGACAGAGCCTCAGTAGGAATGGTAGGAATTATTTAAGGGTTTATATAAGGCTCTCATGGCTTTTAAAAACCCTCAGTTTTTTCTTTGTCTCCTCTTACCCCCCCCCCCAAAGGAAAATGAATGCATCTTCAGTAGATTCTTTCAGCCCTAGAATCTGAAAATTCAGATTATTCCCCTAATTTATTCCCCTTTGGGATACGAATCTGAATGGGAAGATACTATGCCTTCTGACTCCCCATCAGGAAGAGCTCTCCTTTAGAGAAATTATTCAGAAAATGATGCAGTGCTTTAATTGGGAGGGCAAACAGAATGCAAACAAATTTCTAAGTCACAAAAGAGGTTATTATCTCTTACACATGGATATCCCCAAGCCTCCTTCTGTTCCTCTAGTTCTTGTGGCTTTGGGGGACACCTTCGTTTCTTCTACTCTAACTCCTGTGTCATAGTCACATAGTCCCAGAAAGCCTGACGGGTACTAGCAAAGTCCCTGTAAAAAAATCCAACATTGGACCCACTTACAGTTTCCACTAATGCTGACAAGCCTTCTAAATGTTTCCCCATTAGCCAATACTCTCCCCAGTCAAAAGGATAGTCAAAGCATGGATAGATATTGGGGGGGGTAATATACAGGTACTTCAGCTCTTTTGGTTTAACTGTCAGAGAGACATGCTTGGGTTATCTTCTGTATTTGACACTATGAACAAAGTTATGCCAAGTATCTCATACAGTGACACTAAATTAGCCATGCAAGCTATGATTTCTTCTACTGCTCAAGTAGCACACCAGTCTATTAAATATGCTTATGAGGTGTTAGATGCTTCTTCCAGGGGTGCTGCTTCTGATTTGGTGCTGAGAAGGTACTCTTGGTTAAGACTATGATCTTTCCCAGAAAGTCATTCTAAAATTAAAAATGCTGTCTGAACAGAACCTTGTTCCCCTTATTCTTCCACGCACCTTTTTGGCTACCCTGGATTTCATGGATTCTTACCTTCATATTCCAGTCCATCCTCTTTGTAGGAAATTTCTAATATTCTATGCCTTTGGTGTGCATTTTCAGTTTACTGCTTTATCTTTTGGTCTTTCCACTGCTTTTAGAATATTTACAAGGTGTGCAGCCCAAAGAGTAACATTCTGTAGTTTCCAAAGTATATCCGCATTTACCCTTTCCTGGATGACTTTTTAATTTGAACCACTTCTGATCATAAATTTCTTCAGGTCTTAACATTTCAAAATCAATCTTTCAGAATCTCAGATTCAATTTGAATTTCAACAAGTCCAACCTTCTTCCTTCCTATTCTCATGTGTTTCTATGTTGCCACATAGAATCTTTTCTGATTATTGCTTTTCTTCCTTCAAACAAGATTATATACTTCTCTGAAAAAAAGAATTCTGACCTCTGCAAGAGAGATTCTGAGATCCCTGTGACATATGGTATCTACCATTCAGATGATACCTTTTGCCAGACTACGCGAGGAAAACCCATTGATAACCAAAAGTTCATATGGGTTCAACTCTGTCATCCTCTTTCTTTCCCCATTCTTCTCTTGCCATTCATAAAGAAAAAGATACATTGGTTGATCTTTTTCAAATTCCTCCTCTTCATATTGTCTCAACAGATGCACCTTACACAGCCTGGTGGGCATGCTTAAATGGTTTCACAGTGCAAGAAAATTTGATAAAAAAAGAATGACAAAACATAAACATAAAAGATGAAAGCATTGATTTTGGCTCTCCAATCCTTTCCTTATGGTTGGTCCCCCTGGATCTCTTCAGGTTCTGACAGATACAGCTGTTCTGTGGTATATAACTAAGTGGAGCCACAAAGTCTTGCCCCCTGTGCAGACTTGCAATGTTGGCTTGGGACATTACTATTCATCACAATCTCCTCCTCCAGGCACTGTACATCTCATCAAAATAGAACCACATGGCAGACCTAGTAGTGGTTTCAGTGGAAGCCTAGAGTAAGGGTTGCAGGCCTAGTAGTGGTTTCAGTGGAAGCCTAGAGCAAGGGTTAAGTACATTATTAAACAAGAGTGCCAAATCTTGGATATGTTCAGTAAGAATATGTTTATCTTCACCACACTAGCATTTCAAGTGATAAACTACACAATGCTCACATTGAAATACCAGAGCAAGGTCCCAAAACAGATGGAAGATGTGATCCTAGGCATACTGTTTATGATTTTTAATGAAAATGTTACTAGGCTGACATGACTTTTGTAGTTGGTAAGCATTCTGTAGCAGATTGGTAGCTTCTGACACTGAGCTGAGGAGACATTGTTGGATCAGGATCCAGCCTTTGCAAGAGTAATTTAAGGGACAAATCCTGGGCATATATTTGGATAAAAATGAGCCTCCCTTGTCAGTCATCTTAAACTACTTGGAAGAATAAAGCAATGCATTGATGTCACTCAAATGTTTCACCTACCATTTTTAAAATAATATAGAGGCTATTCAAGCATGTCCTGATATTTTCTCTGCTAAAAATGATCAAACAATAAAAAAGGGCTCTGTAAAGAAGCAGGCCTGGTTTGGCAGCAGAGGTAATGGGAAATGGCAAAGCAGGGGTATGGAAGAAAAGTCACTGACAACCAAAAAACCTCATCAGTACCATCCTCCTTGTAACCACTTCTCTTATTAGCAGCAGAGTACTTAAAAATGCCTGGTTTTGCCTGACACTTGTCTAATGGCAAAGTTCATAGACTCTCAAGTTTACAAAATATTTTGTACCAAGCCCCCTTATGGGAGTTCCTTGAGACCAGGTGGACTTCATACTGGATATAGTGGGGCAGTTAACGGTATGATGAAGAAAACTTCAGGACATGGAGTGGTGTTTTACACCTGCATGTTCCTTATACTAAAGGAAGATGGTTCATGGAAGTCATCTGTAAATCTGGCTAGTAAATGTTAATTTCCTGTCAAAATGTTGACACTTGAGGGCTTCTTCCCTTACTTTGCAAGGGCATCCTAAAAGCTATTTTGGATGTAAAGTGTGCCTTTCTGGATATCCCAACCCATCCCAAAATGTTTCCTCAGATCACAATGGAGGCACCTCTCTCAGTTCAGATCTCCCTACAGGCTGTCCACTGCCCACAGGTTTCACAAAATGCCAAGATGTGATAGCAGTCTGACTCCAACTTTTCCCACCAAGGCTTCACAGTAAGCATAGGGATGACTGCAATTAGGGGTATGGATAATAGGCGAGATGGGAATGGAATTTATTGGAGAAAACTGGCAAAAGAACCAAAGTGTTGGGAGGGAAAGGTAATAGAATGGGAAGTGGCCAAGAACATATTTGGACTGCAGGCTAGAGACTGCCTATACTCTATCAATCCTTGACAGGGAAGGCAAAGAGAAAGAAATAGGGGGATCCTAAACAAAAGACTAGCACTTGTAGAGTTTGTAGAATATAGAAAAGAAGCTGCTGTTAAAAAATAAATAGTTCATACAGCATACACAATATTGCATGATAACTATAAGACTCAATCAGAGGATGTTGGACAGGATTGGGAAGAGAGACTGGATAAGCAGTTCACAAAGAAACATGTATGCCTCCGAAATATGCAACAAAGTCTACATGATTTAGAATCTTTGCATGGAAGTGTTTACATAGATATTTTTATACCCCAAGTAGACTCCAAATAAGTTTTCCTCAGGTAGACAGCAAATGTTGGAGATGCAATTGGGAAGAAAGAGATAATTGGGAATATATTTTCTGGAAGTTTAATGAGTTGATAGACTTTAAAGATTCCCTGCAGACTACTCTGCCAGATATACTGGATGAGTAAATTGGTGTAACTAAGAAAATTATTTTTTGAGCTATGATAGAGAATAGGAATTGCCCACACATAGTAAGGCTTTGCTGAGTCTAATTATGGTGGCTGCCAAAAAAGCAATTACTAGAAAATGAAATCAGAGTCTAAACCAACTGTACTAGAAGTAGTGACTATAGTAACAGAGATAAAAAACTGGAATTGGGACTTTTAGAAAAGGGTAGGAATAAATTACATAGAAAAAAATGGGAATTGTGGGTTCAATACATGCAAAGGAGAAATGAAGTTTAAAGGAAGGCAAGATTTGAATGAGCTATGTGACTAGATACATTATAAGCAATGTATAATATTTGCAACTAAAATTATGTCAATATGGTTTGTGATGTATAATATTTGCAACTAAAATTAAGTCAATATGGTCTGTTTTCATTTATATAAATGTATGATTGCCTATGTCACACATGATAATTTAATAAAGATGTTTCTTGTTTAAAAAAAAGAAAGCTTCATCATAAGTATCCCTAAATCCAGCTAGGAACCAGAAGCAAGGAAGGTTTTCTTGGTGGTACTGCTGGACACAGAAGGCCCACTTTTTTGTCCTCAGATAAAGTCTTGAAATTGAAATCCCTTTTTCTCAGCCTGTTGCAGGAAAGCCGACTTCTTTCCATCCAGGGAAAGTCTTGAAGACAAAATCCCTTTTTCTCTGTCTCTTGCAGGCAAATGGTATGCAAGTCAGGATAATATTATATGACTGGTTCACATATCAGCCTTCATTGTGGCAGTACAGATGACTTTATTTCCACATGAGATATTCAGTGGTATCTGAGGAAAACTTGGTTGCAACAATGATGCCCACTATCTCAACGGATCTTTTCCATAAAGGAGTTTCTCTTGTGGTTGAGCAAGATGGTGCCCATTACCTCAGTGGATCTTTTCAATAAAGAAGTTTCTCATGTGGTTGAGCAAGATGGGCTGTATCCAGGGCTGCTCGGTGTCACCCTCCAAGTCTAACTGATAGGGTAAGTGAGAGCCCAGACCTATCATGGGGAGCCCATTTAGCATGGCTGAGTCAGGAGTGTCTGTAGAGGACAATGCAGATATGTAAAGCAGATAATTATTACTTTGGAGCTTTTTAGAGTGAGGTTAACCAAAGCAATATAAGGATGGTGATGGGCAATGCCACAGTCATTTGGTACATCATGAAGCAGGGTGCACATTCTCTTACACACATCAGTCACATATTACTAATACAAAAAGCAAAAGCCTACATCTGTAAGCCACAAACATACCCTCAGGATAAAAAGGCAAGTTGCCCGAGCAGGTTTCTTGACCACAACTAAAACTGGAAGCTGGGACATCAAATCTTGCAGGTATTTTAGAAAACTTGTGAATCTTAATGGACTTGTTCACCTCAGAAGAGAACTACCAGCTACCTGTCTTCTGTTACACATTCCCCAGTTCCAAGCTTTGGATGATGAACTGTTTCAGTGTAGCCTGGAAAAGCTAGCTGGACACATTCCCCCTGCTTTCCGTCATCTCTTGGGTACTACAGAAGGTGAGGACAGAGAGATACAGCTCATTCTGATAGCTCCTTTTGGCACAGACAAACATGGTTTTCAGTTCTGCTTCTGACAGTCTTTTGGATAACCCTGTTTCTAAGTCAACACAGCATACTTAACATAGCAAGAAGGCATACTGGTGCTTCCACACCTAGAAACCATGGGGCTGGCAAAATGTAACGTTTCTACTTGAGAAATCAACGAAGCAAAAAAATCCAAATGATCACCATGGCTTAAAACAGGTTTATTTAGACAAGCACTTTCACGTAGAACAAGTCACGCTTTCTCAAGTCTTCAGTAAAATGTAAAAATCCCTACACATTTTATATCAAAAAGCACTAGCAATTAATCAAATACATCATTAAAATCAATTCAACCCTTAAAATACATCAATTAAGTCTTCAGCTAATGTTACATCTTATTTAAATGAGCGAGCTTCTAGCTTAGGTTTAGTGCAGACATAGTTGTTCAGCCCAGGGTATACATGAGCTTGCAGCTTTAATATCCACTTTAATTCAATTCTTTCAATTAAGTTGTTTAAATTACCCCCTCTGTTGTCATTATTAACATTTTGTAGGACTCTAAACTTAAAATTATGTGAAGGGAATTCCATTGTATGCGTAGCTAAAGCATTTAATTTGTTCTTATTTTTTACATCATACATATGCTGATAGATTCAGTCTCTGAGCCTTTTCTCTGTTTTCCCAATATAGAAACATGTACATCATGTGGACTCTGCCATATATATTAAGCTAGTTGTTCTACAAGTAGCATAGAATCTAGGCTGAAATATGAAGGACAAAGTAGGGTGTTTAAATTCCTGTACAGAAGAAACATATTGGCACATTTTGCACTTATTGCAAGGATATGTTCCAAGCTTTAGTGGGGACACAATATTCTTTAGCCGATCATTACAAAGTAACTGTTTTAAATTACTCTTGTTCTTATATGCAAAACTGGGTACTCTACCGGTAACATTTTCTGTTTCCTTATCAGTTATCAGAAAATGCCAGTTCTTAATTATGTCACAAACCTTTCTAGTATCACTAGCATACTTAGTAACAAAATGTACTTTATCATTATGCTTAAGGTTCCTTTTTACAGTTGCATTCATTGCTGGCTTTACACTGACAGAATGAATTCCTTTACTGTTAGCAGCAGTTTAATTTTTTACAGTTTGAAACACAGTTTTGTCATACCCCCTCTCCAGAAATAGTTGCTCCAAGTAGTTAACTTCTTTCTCTTTATCAGTTTGCACATTTCATATATTGCTAGCTCTAATTAATTGCCCTTTGATACTATTTGGGAATATGTGCTTAGGATGCATACTATTATGAACTAAGAGACTATTTTTCCAACAGACTTTTCCAAAGGGCTCTTAAATCAAGCTTTCAATTCAGATAGTTTGTATCTTGTAAGGGACCAAGTAGCCTAGCACTATAAAATTATACCTGACAAAATGGAAATTGCTTTGGTGTAGTGCTAAGAATATTTTCAAAGGCATTGCAAAGAGTTCATATCATGGAGTATCCATGGTCTCCTGTTATACATTTCCTGACCATTTATTCTTATGTCAGACTCCTCAATCCTCCCAGAGCTTAGTGAGTGAAGCAGTTCTTGAAGGGAGCCTAGATATAAATCCACAAAGGAAAAGGATTCCACCTCCTTCAGAGTTTAATTTTGATATGCAGCACCTCATGTCTGCATTCAACCATAATCCCTCCAGTCCCTCTCAAGTTTGTTATGCTACATCATTTTCTTAGTGGCTATTCCATCAGCCCAAGCCATTCATAATTTCAAGTCTTTATATACAAAGCACCCTATTTTGTCAAAGGACGATTTTTATGCCAGAGGTATAGTTAGACGAGAACCTCAAACAGCTGCCTACCTTTTTCCCCAAAGCCTCAAATTAGAGGAGAGAGAAGAAAATTATGCACTTGCCAGATGTCCACTGGCTGATCATATATAACATTTAGAGGAATAAGAACATCAGGCACAGAAATCACTTATTTGTCTTTAAGCCATGGGAAGAAGGCATTCCAATAATGAATAAGACTATGTCCAAACAATTAGCTTGTCTGCGTTGGCAAATAAGTGATATTTTGCTAAGGTGATACTCTTCATTCAGATCACTATTGTAGTAATCTCAAGTATTAGGACTTCAGCCACAGTATGTGTGTCCTGACATCCAGACCTCAGCATCCTTCCCCTTGTAGTGTGGTAGATGTCCTACCCTGTGGAACATCAGGTCATGACTTCTCCAGTATAAAATCAGCATCTTCATATGCCATATTACATCTGTGTTTTCACATTTCATACTGCATGCACCACAGCATTGATATTTGTAGTTCAGCATGTTTCCACGTTCTCTGAAACCTTGGACAGAAATGGGGAGGTGAAAATCACCTTTTCTTTATTTTCTGTATTTTTTGTTTGAATGTAACCCTATTGTAATAGCATGATGTACATGTTAGAACCATAAAAATGTTCCTATGATAGGCAAATTCTCCACAAAGGCTTTGAATTGTTTTATTCAGACCTACAGCATGATGCCAAGGACTGTAAGTCTGCCAGAGATTCACTCTTAACTCTAAGTAGACAAATTCTTTACAGAACTACTTGCAAAGGAATAGGGTCAAGACCTTTAGCTCATCCCTGACCGTGTCCTCAGATACTTTGGCTTCTGGCATCTTCAAAAAACAGCATCTTAAGAAGTCAGAAAAGGATGCAAATCATGTGACTCTAGCTTGCCAGATGCAGGCTGTGATGACGCCTGTTTGCAGCCTCCAAACCATACATCTGATTTTTCTGATGCCTCTAATGAAATCCCTTTGGAGGCTATCACACCAAACGAGCCATGCATGTGCCACAAGGTGATTACCAGTGTTCATCTACTGGACAGAATGCTGATTCCTGGGCAGGTAAGAATGGGTACCTACCAACCTTGCCAGGATTATGTTGCTATCCACACCAGACCAACACTTCCAAACTGGACACCCCCATTAAAAGGTTCCAAAAAATAACATTTAAATTGCCAAGCTTAGGCTCCCTTTGTATGCATGGTGCCAAGATGTGGGGTGGTTCCTTTCCCTTTTTCTTCAATCACAGGACCTGTCTGAGAGTGGGTGACTTTGGCTCAAGGGTTCCCAGAAACTTTGCAAAGCATGCCTATATCTCTTTTTAGTCCTTTCTGGTAAAATGAAGAGGAAACAGTTTCATGAAAAGGTATAGCCTCTTCAGATAATGAGAGAGAATTATCTATATTAGCCTTTACAGCTGTCTTCCTGCTCAGGATATTAACAGAAGACCCTATTTCATCTGGTTGTCCCACAGATGAAATCTCATTTGGAGAGACTTGGTAGAATGAAATATCACTTCAAATGGGAGGCAAAGCAGGCTGTTACCACTCCTTCTGTTTTGGAAGCTCTGGGAGATGCCTTAAATGCAGGCTCCAAACAGTCAGACACCTAACCCTGTACTCCTAAGAATCAAGGCTGGTTTTATAGGGTCCAAGAATACTATAAATTACAAGAATCCTATGTCAGATCCAACTGTAGTGTCTATGGATCCAGATAAGGTGTCCAAATTTGCTCCTTCCCCCAGTACCTTCCCTAATGACAAAGAAAGCAGAGTGTTACACCAGTTTGTAGAGGTTTACACAGCTGTTGTTTGGCTTTCTGGGACATCAGTTGTCAGATACACATTACAAAGTACCAAAATGCACTCTTAGGCCAAGAGACTAGCTAGAGAGGGTGCCTGTTGTGGACCTGAGAGTGAAACTGATGGCTCTCACCCAAATTTCTATATGGGTGGCAAAACACTAAGCTTGGTTATGATGCTGTGACAGTTACTGGTTCTGTCATTAGACTGCATGTCTGTCTAAGGCTCCATCCCCTGCAACAGAATATCAAGGTGCAGCTTTTCAATGCCCCTTTAGACAAGAAGCTGCTGTTTGGGAGCCCTGTGTATGAAGTTTTTAAAAAAATGAGGAAAGAGGCAAAATTATGCAGTATTAAAGCAGCTCTTTCACCCCACCATGCCAAGCTGTTATAGAAACTAATCCTATAAGCCAGACCCTTACTATAGTAGACAGGCAAATACAAGCAACTGAAGAGAAAATAACTTGTACAAGACAAAGTGGTACAAAGAACATAAGATAAATCCTTGGGAACCCAGTGGGTCTTCAACCTCCAAAGGGCGATCATGATTACTTGTATGTTATCTCTTATCCTACCTCAAATCCCCATCACTTTCCAGAAAGGGTCACAGAATGCCTTCAAAAGTGGAATAGAATCTCTCAGGATAAGTGGGTCCTGCAGACTATTCCCAGGTTTAAAGACTAGACTGTGGTTTGTATTCTATGTCAACCTTTTTTTTTTAGTTGCTAGAAAGTGTCTTGGAAAAACATTTGGATATATTAAAGCCAAATACCTTTTTTCAAGGTCCCCAAATTCAAAATTGTAACTCTACAGGTCTTGTGGGAACGTATAACTGTGACAAATGCTGTTTGTGACAATAAAACAATGACTTTCTGTGAACAGATGGTTTTACACTTCCGCCAATCTTCTGTAACTGTGGAGTTGGTATGTATGTTAGGTGTGTGTGTGTGTCCCACATGGGGGTAAAGCTGAAAGTCATGTTTGATAAAGTGGCTTTTAGCAATTATTTTATTTCTTTTTTTCTGTTTTGTCTGTTGATTTGAAGCAGAGAATTATCACTGCGATTTACATCCTTGCCCTTTATATTGATGTCATGGGTTTAAAAAATTGCCTCACTCCAGTAATGCATACAGCAGGACAAAGTGCATCCACACCTAACTATACTTAGATGACTGTCTCATTCAGATACTCTCCCATGAAGAGGTGGATAGGACTTTCACCATGAAATATTTCCAAATTCCCAGCTTTGCCACCTTCCCAAAACTGAAACTTACTCTATGCAAGTTATATTCAATGATCCTCTCCTAGTCTTCAACTGCCAGAAGACATTTCTTCCACAAGAGAAGATTAAGCACTGGAAAAATACTTCTCTCAATTGGCACAGAAAGGGAATGTGTCAGCCAGCGAGTGCATCAGGGAGCTGGGATACACAGCCTCCACTGTCTTGATGGTATATCTGGCCTGACGTGACATCTAAAACCAACATTCTTAGTCTCTGGAAGAAGTGATTCCCATTTTACCCCCTTCTCCAAAGAGATGAAATGGTAGTCCACTCAAATCAGGCTGAACTGAGGGCTTCTTTTGACTCAGGAAGCGCCCTCTGCTATCCACAGGAGATGCTTTAGAAGATTCAATATGGCAATTCAGTAGGATAATAGGAAATAGTCAACTGAGCTTTGTGAACATTTATGCTTTGCCAATATCCAACCTTAGACTATACCCCCCTCTCTTAGGCAGGGCTAGGCCAGTCAAGACTGAGGGAAATTTGTGAATACCTGTCCCATCTTCTGGGTCCCATTTGAAGAAAAATAGTGTATCGTACTGTTTAATTTGGAGGAGAGGTCTGTTCCAGAGGTGGGGGAGGTGCTGTGTGATAAACCTATATCTCCACTATGTTTTATCTGCTGGCAAAGATTTACATCTCTGGTTCTGGTATTAATGAAGCTATTAGTTTTGTGGAGATATAACAGATTCAGGATCACTGAGTCTCTAATGGCACAGGAGGCAAGGCAAAGATCACCTCTCAGTGATCTCTAAGATACTGAATAAAGCAACAGTGGGCTTTACAGTCTTTCCAGTTAGTTACCTTAAGTTTTTTTTAGATCAGCAATCATATTAGGACTCACTAGGGTATTTGGAGTTGTTTATGACCAGTCATAATTTGGGGGGGGGGGGGGCGGCATTGTACTCACTAGTTGGTCTAATAAATGCTAAATATAAGGGAACAATGATTCTTTAGAGCTGTATATTCCCTTGGTAATTAATTCTAAGTAGATTGGCTTCTTAACTGCTTTTATCATGTGATGATCAAAAGACAGGGAATTAACCCATGTCCCCAGCAGCATTCTTATTTTGAAGTGGGGTATTGTCTAAGTTTATGCCGGTGAAAGGACAGTTGATCAAATTTGACAATATTGCACATGTTAGCATTTGATTCAAGCCTGTTTTTTCTATAGCAAGAATTTATGAATATAAATAAGGCCATGTTTGAAGGGTGTGGGTGTCAAAAAGGGACTTGACAATGACTCCTACATTGTACTCATCTTTCAGATTTAATTTGGCAGATGTCTTGGTCTACAGTCTGGATATCAGAAAAGTAAATGATGAACAAGAGGGGTTCCAAAAATGAGCCATGTGAGCCATCAGTCATGCTACTGTCATACTCTCTGAAGCACATACTGCATGTACTGTGTGGGCTCTTAGCCAATCTGCTATCCATCTTTGCCACATAGGGATCTATTTTTAATGTATTATGTTTACTAACTATGCTGACGTGTGGGATGGTGTCAGATGGCTTGGCCAAAGTCAAGGTAAGCCATGTGGACAGTGCTGACAACAGCTTATGTTATCCTCTAGAATAAGTTAACTAAATTAATTAGGATCTATCCTTGACAAAGCCAAACTGCTGCTGGTCTATTCTCATGAAATTTGGTATTATAGTTTATTGGGCCTGCTGTAATGTGCTTCATGGCTTTGTAATTAGTGCTGTTAAGCTGATGGGCCTAAAATTTTTAGGGTCAGTGGTAACGACACCTTTATGGACTGGCATCATTACTGCTATGCACCAGACCTCTGGGACAAAACCTGTGACTAAGTTTAGGTTAAACAGTTTAAGAAGAGGCTGTACCAGGACTTGTTTAGCAACTGTTTATTAAGCAGCCAGGCATATTATCAGGTCCAGTGGAGGAAGTTTTTTGGCCTTACAAAATCCCATCTGTACATTATCTTTAATGAAACAGGTGTTTGAGAGATTTGGGGAATATGCAGACTTGGATGGCTGTCTGTGGGGTAAAATAAACTCACCAGATTTTTTTGCTAGTATGTTAGATCAGAATATGTAGTGCTATTAATAGTAAGTTCAGAGTAATGCTGTGTGTTATTTTTTAGTTTTGTAATGTAGCTAAAAGATTTCTGCGGTGGTGGTGCTGCGGTAGCATTGTCACCTCATAGCAAGACGTTGTCCCGTTCGATTCTCAGCTAGAGCGTCTTCTGTTTGGAGGGATACGTGAATGGGGCATGGCTTTGTTGAAGGCTGTGCATCAGGGCTGGTAACCCGGTACGTAAAAATCCACTACCAATCATTAGCGGACCGGAGTTCTGCTGTGGCGACCCCTAACCGGGAAAAGCCGAAAGACACAAACAAACAAATGTAGCTAAACGATTTGTAATTGCCATTGGTTTCAGATGCTAGGCCAGGTTTGTGGGGGTGCTTCAGTAAACGTAAAAGTATTTTTCAATTTTTTTGTAATAGTTCTGAAATTTTCCTTAATATGAGTTTTTTTCTTTCTATTTGGCATATACTGTAAGGATTTTTTTTATTGTAGAGTTTATGTTGGTGGAACACCACGGTGGCTTGTTTTTGAATTTCCCATTAGATTTATATCTCGTTGGAACTGCAAATTCTATGCATTTCATTAGGGGGTCATAGAACTCCTTAGTAAAGCTACTTGCTTTGTCAACATTAAGGTGATGCTGCTATAAGTAAATTTTAAAACTTCATCATAGAATTTAATGAGGTTGGTACATCTGAAATTGAATTCCAAGATTTTGGTTTCAGGAGGTTTAATTTTTAAGTAACTTATGATCTGACTTTACCAGGGGGAGCAGTACATGAAGGTATATTCATAAGGACCAAGTCTACATATGCCCTATAATGAGTTTGTTAATCTGGTCCAGGAAGGTTGTTTTTTTAAATCTAAGAACTTCTGAGTATATTCTACGCTAGAGGTATAGGTATTCCAACTTACTGAATGGTCTCACAGAATAATGGAGTTCTTCTTTATGGGGAGTTCATGGAGTTTTTTTAGAAAAATTCCTTGATTTTCTGAAGACATAAACTGTGTCCTATAACATAGTATGAGCTGACAGTTGGTCTTGTTTAGTGTGATTTGGAGTTCAGTTGTAGGACTCTGAGAATCTGTCTGGAGGTGATATAGTCCCTGACAAATGTGGAAGTGCCACTACAGTTGCTGTTGGGCCTGAAGGCATAAAACTCCAGGTGTGGAGGATTTTATACACATGTAAGCTAAGTTTCAGTAATTACACAAATATGGATGTGCTCCAAATGAAGGAGGGCCTCAAGGTCAGGCAGTTTGTTGTGACTTGTGTCATTGAGCAGAGCAAACTTAATGTGATCCTATTTTGGCTTTAATGTGCTTTTTACATCACTATGTCCACTGGCTGAACTTTAGCCAGTATGCTGAAGCCTTGGAAAGAGAGGTGCAGACTATCCTTTGCAAGGCAGATAGGATTGTCAAGCATCTTGTACCATGTTAACACACTGAACCCTCTGGGAATGACAACAACTATTTAATCAATTGTTGAAGCCAATTATCTTGTTTTTGTATCAAGGCATCATTCTTGGAAAAGGATGGGGTTCCACCGAGGATCAACGTTTTGACAGTATTTTTAACATACAAGTAGAGTTTTGATGCATCTCTGTATATCCCTCAGGGTTTTGTGTCCCATGCCATTCACTTCCACAAGGATCCATCAGCATATTGTAGTGATATTTGTTAGGTGAAAGGGTTTCAAGGGCCTTTGAGATATGAGAGATCCTGGTATAAGAAAGACAACTTGCTGTCATCCTGTTTATCCTATTGAGTGGCTTTTATCTGTACTTGACTATAGAGTCACAATCACTAAAACATTTGTATTTGTAAAGTGATGTAGTGAAATGGATGTGAGATTATTTGGATTGTGGTTGACTGTTTGCATTTTCACCAATTCCTTACTCCAGAGGGTGATCGAGAAGGTAAGATAGGAAAGGCCAAAGATGCACCTGATGGCACTCTTTCACCCAGGCAGCACTGGTTCTTCCCTCATGGAGATCTCCAGGAAGAAATGTCATGCTGTGCACGTATTAATGAACTTCCTATCTCAGAACAAGGGGGGCTTCATGCACCCCTATTCTGGAAACATTGTATTGCATAGCCTGGATGATATTACCCTTTTTTTAACCTTCAGGCATCAGTTCACAGAGGATGTGCTCAATATATCCGGAGGCTAGAAAACCAGTTATTAGGAAATCCTGCTGGTCTAGATGGATGGGGTTTTCTTTTTGGTGCCATGGAAGGAATCTTAACCGTAACATTGCACTGGTGCCTGTGATACTCTAGTATTTAAGTGAAATTTTCAGTGTAGGACTGTCTTGTGTTTCCATTAAAGTGCATCTTTTGGCCATTTCAGCATGCTCTACCAATGAATCTAACTTTGGCATTTCCACAGCTGTCTTCTAAAGAATATTACACTTGAGACCACAAAAAAAATTGCTTCTTCTTGACATCTAAATTATGTGCTTGAAAAACTGACCCAATCACATTATGATCCTGTAGGCACAGACCCTTTTAAGTTACTGATTTGGAAGACAGCAGTGGCTTATTGATTTGCAAAGAAACATTTTTATTCACAAGGAAAGAGTGAATCTTAGAAAAAGTCCATCTTTTACACACAAGGTAATGATAGAATTTTCCATCAATCAAGCTGTACAGCTGCCTATTGTCTTCCCTAGCCAATAATACAAGGATAGAAAGAATACTTCAATTGTTGTTGTACACAGACAACTAAGATTATCTGTACAGAACCAACAATGGTAGAGTTTTTTACTAGTTCTCTTTTGCTACTGCAAGGGAGAAAAAGCTGTTGTCAAAACAATTTTTAAGTGGTTGGTACACTACACGTTCTGCTTTTCTTCCAGAGGTAAAAGCTGAAGAATTTGTTAAAGCTCATAGTACAAGGGACACAGACACAACTATGACTTTCCTTGGGGAGCCAATGCATATGCTGTTTTCAGAGAAAAAGCTTAGGCATCTGTTTACACTTTCTCAAAGCTTTATATGCCTAACATTTCTCCTAGGGCAAGAGGTGGGTTTGTTACAGCCATACAAGAGGGCATGCTACAACCCAATCAGTAGATTCTCAGATCTGGGAATTAACTATGTAGTCAGGAATACAGCTGTAGTGATCCAAACAAAGAACATGTAAATTGGAGGTTGGCGTAATGGTTAAGGTGCTTACCTTAAAGAAACAAGGTACAGGGTTTGATTCTCATAAGGGGTGATTGGCTAGGCATAAAATGGCCCACAAGGGCAGTTAGCCTAATACCAACCTATGAACTATGTTAAAACAGATCATCATTGCAGTACTATCTCCCTGGTAGCAACCCCCTTAACTACAGGGCATCTCACCCTGGGGTACCATATCCTTATATTTTTTCAATCTCCATCATGTGGCTTTGGGTCCAAGTATGTCTGAGTCAGATTTGGGAGCACTTGTTCCCTTCTACCACATATGAGAGTAATTTCTGCACACTCATCTTAGAAGTTCCAAAGTAAACTTTCCCGGTTCTTATGTAGTTCTCCACCCAGCATTTCTTGGTTAGCTAGTCCTTTGAGTAGGGAATACTATTGCACTGGTGATCCCAGACTTGAGTATAATACAGATGTGTATGCAATCTACAGTAAGTGTTTGAGCAGCTTAAGCTTATTGCTAAAGTGTAGTTTACCACCTACCATCTCCAGGAGCATTGGTTCTCCGCAGCATATGGAGGGAAAGGCTTTGATGGAATTCCCATTCTACCCTTTCTGGTAAAGCAGTCAGTATTGCCTACTTCACTTCAGCCTGTATGAACCACTGTACTGTCAAATCTCTTTTAAAGCTGTCATTCATGGGGCTCAGTGTGGTTGGAGATTTGAAGTGCAGTTTTCCTACAACTAGGGGGGCTTAAAGAAAGTTACAGCAAGAGAGCACCACAGGGCTCTTGGATACACTACTTTCATTACACTGATGATTCCCATAAGTCAGATTACATATGAGGAAAATCTAGTGGTACATTGGGTCCACCAGAAGTCAACTTTCTCAGACACTGGAGGAAATGATAGCCATTTACCGCATATTGTTACGGAGCAGGAGTGTTGGGCCAGACAGAGCTGCTTAAATGCAGAGGCCCTTATTGACTACCTAGAAAGACCCTTGGGGTGTTCCCACAGGACTTCAAAGTGCAGTAAGTATGGAATGCTGTGCAAAGGAAGAAGCACATCAGTGTAAAAGAAATGATGCCATTAATTTAGGCCTTCATAGCATTCAGTTACATATATATATATATATATATATATATATATATATATATATATATATATAGCACAACAGTGATATGGTACATCAACAAGCAGGGTGGAAGTATGCCTATCCTTTATAGGTTAGTAATGACTGCCTCAGATTCAGCCTTACAGCACAGAATGTTATTAAAGGTAGTCTACATATCATCTCAGTAGAAAACAGAGTTGGACTAACTAAGCAGATCAATGGCAGGCCCACATGAATGGATATTACAAAGGGAGGTTTTCCTTCAACTAGTGCACCAGTGGGGATAGTACTCAAGGGCACCATTCAGAAAGAAATTTGGGTAGCAAACTCCTTCAGCTGCTAGACAGTTCTGTTCTTGTATGCCTTTCTTCTGATCCCTTGTTCTCCAGTGTGACCCCAAAACTGAGGCTCGACAGGCCAAATATGCTGTTACTAGCATCTATTTAGTTCAAGAACCACTGATTCTCCTTTTCCATGGAGGTGTCTTGGGAAACATGTCTCACCTGCATCACTGGACATACTAACATGGAAAAAACGGGTTGCATACTTCTCAGCCTGGTGACCATATGGCTCACAGCCTGGATTATCTGATGCTTATTGAATTTTAGACAACAGTACACTGGAAACTTGCTGAACATTATTATGGAGGCAAGAAAGCTGTCAATAGGAAATTTTATCTAGCCAAGCAGAAGTTTTCCACCTGGGGTTAAGCAAAAAGGCAGGCCCCTAATTCACCCGTGTTTCTAATTCTTCAGTACCACTTTGCTTTTTGGAACATGCTTGACTTCCATTAAAGATCATCTATCTGCCATTTCAAGCTGTTTGCCTTTGAAGCTACACTTGGTCACCCTGAGGCCTGTGAAATAATTCCTTAAAGGGTTTATACATATAGACCGCACATAAAAGAAGTGCACCCCTAAGGACCAAAGTTATATCCTGAAAAAATGGCTTCATTTGAGCCAACAGTCACAGTATGCATTTTTTGACATAGAAAACTGCTCTGCTGGTAGCCTTAGCCACGTTTGTGCCCAAGTCACAACACTGACATTTGAGAAGCTCTTCCTAGTTCTTCATAAGGATAGGGTGAGCCGGAGAACAAATCCATACCCTCAAAGCCAGAACTGACAGAATTCTCCTTAACTCAGACTATACAGTTTTATGTTTTCTTTACTAATTCCTAAAACAATGGAGAAAGACTGTTGAACTCCTTGAATATGTGCAGACAGCTAAGCTACTCTTTACAAAGGAGAATGGAAATCCAATCAGTATCTCTCTCTTGGTGCAAAGTAAGACAGAAAGAGGGAGAGACAGAGGCTGTGTCGGAACTGACTATACCCAAATGACTAGTACAATGTATACATTTTGATACTTCTTCCAAGATAAACACCTGAAAATCACAGTCAAGAGTCATGGAACCAGGGGCACAGCAACAACTCTGGCCTTTATTAAGGGGGTTTATTCTCAAGCCATTCTGGCAACAGCCAATTTGACATCAGGTCACAGTTTTTCTAAACATTGCAGGCTGGGCATTGATTCATGGGCTAGAGCTGGCTTTGCTATAGTTATCTTAAAAGGCATCCTGCAACCTAGCCACACTTCACTGGCCACCTGCATGTCCTGAAGCTCGGTGAACTGTCCCAGTAGTAAAGACTACTGCAACAGTGATCTAAACAAAGAACACAATACATTTGTATACAAATTTATTGTAATATATGTTTGAGTAGATCAGGATTGCAGTACTTCATCCATGTCATCATCCCCTTTACTTATCTGGATTACAAGCATTCTGGGCTAGGGTTGGTTACCCAAACTTAAACCTGCATTTCTCTTGTCTATAGCCTTGGTTGTGTTTGCTGCTGGGTAGCTGGGGAGGCCTGTTACTTCTCTCCTCACTTATCTGCCAGACTTGGAATTCCTTCATATCTTGTATATCTGCCCTTAGTTTACTACCCCTTGCAAAGGCTTTACTATCTTCTCTGGGCAAGAAAGCTCTAAGTTGGCACAGACTGACAATAGCTTTATAGTACTTGAGAGGCCCTTCCTTTTCATTGTTGCAGCATTCTTAACACCTGTGATATCCTGCTAAGGACAGCAGAATGTCCAGCTAGCATACCAAAGCTTTGCACCTTCCAGGAGCTGTACGTCAGATGTATGTTCTACAACCAAGCTGTAATGTACATATGCGACATATGAGTGCCTTTTTTTCAGAATTTCTTTGCTGCTAGTCCAAACACTACTTTGATTTTGGTCTGCAAGATGTTTGCCAAGTTGGTTCAGCTAAAGAGCCTGCCAAAGGTAAGTGACCTGTTGGGGTTTCCTCCTTCCTTCCTATTTTTCATCCTTTTGTTCACAGGTTCATAGGTTGGTGCTAGGCTATTAGTCCTAGGGCCTATACAAGCATAGCCATAACAATTCCTGACTATTTCTTCCCACAATATTTACTTCTTTGGACCCCTGTCTAGCAGGGAGACTGACGTAATCCCCAAGGTAAATTTCCTATCTCCCATCCAGTCAAGGTTCCTTTTGAAGAGGCCAAGGAGACACTCTGCTTGACATGTATGGGCAGTCTATTCCAGAGTATGGGGAGTGTCTGGGTCAGGAACCTATCCCTCCAGCATGTTTTGTTCATTATGATGACCAGGTTTAGGTCCTTATAGCGTGTGGCTCTGATGGATTGGGATTTCTTTAAGTGTAACATGTCCAACAGCTCTGGGTTTGACATGGCCTTGTATATTAAGCAAAGATTGCCTCTGAGCAGATGATATGCGACAGAGTATAGCTGGAGTTTTTTTAGTTGGTCAGCATAGGGCATCTACTTTAGGCCTGTGGTTCTTTTAGTGAGGTGTTTCTGTGGCCTTTACAGTTGTTGCAGATGTCTTGTGAGGTACATACCAAATGAGGCATTGTACTCTATGATGAGTCTAATGAGGGATGAGTACAGTGGGACAATGACCTCCTTTTTTCTGGATGAAAAGCCTTAGTGATGAGGTGTGCCACTGGGGATGCACAAGCCAGTGCATTTCTTTGTGCCGGTCCCAAGCCTGGATAAATGGGGAGGGTTGCATCAGGAAGGGCATCCGGTGTACAGTTTTGCCAAATCATACATGCAGACAACAGTACAGATATACATACTGGATTGGTCAAGGCCCGGGTTAACAACGACCGCCACCAGTACTGTTGGCCAACAGGGTGCTGGCAGAAATTGGGCTACTGTTGGCTGAAGGAGGAGAAGAGGGGGAAGGCATGCCCGAAGGCAGGTAAAGGCTAGGAATGTGATAGTGAGGGTCGAA
Organism: Protopterus annectens; assembly: GCF_019279795.1. Lineage (NCBI taxonomy): Eukaryota > Metazoa > Chordata > Ceratodontiformes > Protopteridae > Protopterus > Protopterus annectens. The sequence continues at coordinate 729,569,935 of NC_056741.1, read as the reverse complement.
ACTTTGAATGTTGGCAGTATGACTGGTATAGGGAGAGAGCTAGCTGATATGATGGACCAAAGGAAGGTTGGTATGTTGTGTGTGCAAGAGACCAGATGGAAGGGGAGCAAGGCTAGGTGTATCGGAGGCGGGTTCAATTTGTTTTATCATGGTGTGGATGGGAGGAGAAATGGCGTAGGGGTTATTCTGAAGGAACAGTATGCTAAGAGTGTTTTGGAGGTGAAAAGAGTGTCGGATAGAGTGATGTTTATGAAGCTGGAAATTGATGGTGTAATGTTGAATGTTGTTAGTGCATATGCGCCACAAGTTGGGTGCGCGATGGATAAGAAAGAAAAATTTTGGAGTGAGTTGGATGAAGTGGTGATGATTGTACCCAAGGATGAGAGACTGGTGATTGGAGCAAATTTCAATAGGCATGTGTTGGTGAAGGGAACAGAGGGTATGAGGAAGTGATGGGTAGGTATGGTGTTAAGCAAAGGAATGCAGAAGGTCAGATGGTAGTGGATTTTGTGAAAAGGATGGACATGGCTGTGGTGAATACGTATTTTAACAACAGGGAGGAGCATAGGGTGACATACAAGAGTGGAGGAAGATGCACACAGGTGGTGAATACGTATTTTAACAACAGGGAGAAGCATAGGGTGACATACAAGAGTGGAGGAAGATGCACACAGGTGGATTATATCTTATGTAGAAGGGCCAGTCTGAAGGAGATTGGAGACTGTAGTGGTGGCAGGGGAAAGTGTAGTTAGGCAGCATACAATGGTGGTTTGTAGAATGACATTGGTGATCAAGAAGAGGAGGATGAGTGTGAGGGCAGCACCAAGGAGCAAATGGTGGAAAATGAAAAAGGGTAATTGTGAGGTGGAGTTCAGGGAAGAGTTAAGACAGGCACTGGGTGGCAGTGAAGAGTTACCGAATAGCTAGGTAACAACAGCAGAGCTAGTAAGAGAGATGGCTAGAAAGGTGCTTGGTGTGACATCTGGAAAGAGGAAGGAGGACAAGGAGACCTGGTGGTGGGAATGAAGAAGTACAGGAGAGTATACAGAGAAAGAGGTTGGAGAAGAAGTGGGATTGTCAGAGAGATAAAGAAAGTAGCCAAGAGTATAAGCAGATGAGGTGCATGGCCAAGAGAGGTGGCGAAGGCTAAGGATAAGGCGTATGAAGAGTTGTATGAAAGGCTGGACACTAAGGAGGGAGAAAAGGACCTGTACTGATTTGGCTAGACAGAGGGACCGTGCTAGTAAAGATGTGCAGCAGGTAAGGGTGTTAAAGGATAATGAGGGAAATGTACTTACAAGCGAGGAGAGTGTGTTGAGCAGATGAAAAGAGTACTTTGAGGGGCTGATGAATGAAGAGAATGAGAGGGAGAGATGGTTGGATGATGTGCAGATGGTGAATCATGAAGTGCAGTGGATTAGCAAGGAGGAAGTAAGGATAGCTATGAAGAGGATGAAGAATGGAAAGGCTGTTGGTCCAGATGACATACCTGTGGAAGCATGGAGGTGTTTAGGTGAAATGGCAGTGGAGTTTTTAACTAGATTGTTTAATGAAATTGTGGAAAGTGAGAGGATGCCTGAGGAATGGAGAAAAAGTGCTTTCATACTGATTTTTAAGAATAAGGGTGATGTGCAGAGCTGTAGTAACTACAGAGGGATTAAATTGATCAGTCACAACATGAAGTTATGGGAAAGAGTAGTGGAAGCTAGGTTAAGAAGGGAGGTGATGATTAGTGATCAGCAGTATGGTTTCATGCCAGGAAAGAACACTACAGATGTGATCTTTGCTCTGAGAGTGTTGATGGAGAAGTACAGAGAAGGTCAGAAGGAGTTGCATTGTGTCTTTGTGGACTTAGAGAAAGCATATGACAGGGTCCTTAGAGAGGAGTTGTAGTATTGTATGAGGAAGTCAGGAGTGTCAGAGAAGTATGTAAGAGTGGTACAGGATATGTACGAGGGTAGTGTGACAGCTGTGAGGTCTGCGGTGGGAGTGACAGATGAGTTTAAGGTGGAGGTGGGATTACATCAAGGATCAGCTCTGAGCCCTTTTTTATTTGCAGTGGTGATGAACAGGTTGACAGATGAGATCAGACAGGAGTCCCCGTGGACTATGATGTTTACAGATGACATTGTGATCTGTAGTGAGAGTAGGGAACAGGTGGAGGAGACCCTGGAGAGGTGGAGATATGCTCTAGAGAAGAGGAATGAAGGTCATCAGGACTAAGACAAAATATGTGTGTGTGAATGAGAGGGAGGATAGAGGAATGGTGAGGATGCAGGGAGTAGAGTTGGCGAAGGTGGATGAGTTTAAATACTTGGGATCAACAGTTCAGAGTAATGGTGAGAGTGGAATTGAGGTGAAGAAGAGAGTACAGGCAGGATTGAGTGGGTGGAGAAGAGTGTCAGGAGTGATTTGTGACAGACGAGTTACCAGTAAGAGTGAAAGGGAAGGTCTACAAGAGGGTAGTGAGACCAGCTATGTTATATGGGTTGGAGACAGTGGCATTGACAAAAAGGCAGGAGTCAGGGCTTGACGTGGCAGAGTTGAAGATGTTAAAATTTGCACTGGGTGTGATTAGGATGGACAGGATTAGGAATAAGTATATTAGAGGGTCAGCCCAGGTTGGAAGGTTTGGAAAAAAGCCAGAGAGGCAAGATTATGTTGGTTTGGACATGTGCTAAGGAAGGGATGCAGAGTATATTGGGAAAAAGATGCTAAGGATGAAGCTGCCAGGTAACAGGAAAAGAGGAAGGCCTAAGATAAGGTTGATGGATGTGGTGAGAGAGGACATGCAGGTGGTTGGTGTGACAGAGCAAGATGCAGAGGACAGGAAGAAATGGAAACAGTTGATCTGCTGTGGCGACCCATAGCAGGAGCAGCCGAAAGAAGAAGATGGTGTGCCACATAGAAGGATTTCCAGACTGTTGTGGTGATGTGGTTATCGAAGGTGAGACCACTGTCCACCTATATTCCTAAGTCTCTTATCACACTTTCAGTGTTTAGTGTACTGCCACCTATGTGGTAATTCATGGGTACATGTTTTTTCCCAAAGGGGATAACTATACACTTCTTGGCATTGAGCTTGGCCCATGGCTCTGGCACCAAGCATCTGTTTCTGTAACGCCCTTTTGTAGAATATCCACATCATTTGGGGATTCAATAACGGCTCCCAGTTTGCAGTCATCTGCGAACTTTGTTAGCCAGAGTCCCCCAGTGTTGGCCTGTACTTCACAGAAGTAGATGTCAAAAAAGAGTGGTCCCAGGACTGAACCCTGAGATACTCCACTTGTCTAGAGCTGGATTTGGAGTCGGCTACTTTTACAGTGTGAGTTCTGTCAGTAAGCCAGTTGGCAACCCATCGAGTGGTGTAGGGATTTGTGCCCAGCTTAGTAAGTTTATCTATGATTCCCTTTTACATGTTATCTAGGAAGGGAAAATGTGACTGAGGGAGGCAGATTCCTCATAAAGATAAGACATGAAAAATGCCTTTTTGCTTGGGTGCTACACATGATCATAACCAATGTGAGATCTGTCAGGAATTTTTCCTAAGACTCTGCGGTTGTCTTTCATCTCTTTCCATTTACCTCATGAACCAGCATTTAAAACTCTTTAACTCAGGGTACCATGGCCTGCAGATTTGCCCTCTGCAACGTTCAGACTCCTCTGCACATCTCCATTTTGTTGGATGAAGCATACGAGGACTACCCAATGCATATGTCAGCGACCTCTGTCATGACCCAGTTGGAGGCTGACATTAAGCTGCCTACCCACACATCCACTCAGGCTGTGCCTACATCTGGTAAGAGACATGGAGGGGGAACTATAACCAATTATCTCAGAGGAACCTAGATACTTGTTAGGGAAGAGGAGGCTGGTAACCATCTAGGCAGGAGTCTGATCCACCTAGATTGATTAGAGCTAATGTGTCATTAAATAAAAGACAGAAGACCAGGCATATGGCCCCTATGGTTCGGGATCCTTACCAAGAATGGCAGGACTTTACTCAAGGGCTGTTCAATGCCCTTGTTGTTTTTAAGCCCCCTCAAGGATAACTTGTTCCTGCTTCTGTTCCCTGGTCCTTTACTCTTTCAAAGCATGCTAGAAAATCTGATTCTTCTGATTATAAGCTGGATTTAGTGAGACAGTCTGGTCAACTGTATATTGTACATTGTAATTTAACTCTGCCTTCAGTTTCTTTTGGAGCTTTTTTCCTTAGGTCTCTGCTGAAAAAGGGCTAATTTGCCCAGTCAGACTAACCCAGTCAACAAATGTTAAATAAATAAGAAATTTAGACTCTGAAGAGCAGTCTTTGACCCATTCCTTTCAAAGCCAGTCTCCTCTTGCCCCAAAGTCTGAACACAAAGATTCATTTTCTCCTGACTACCCTATGGACAAGGAGACCTTACTGGGATTATGTGGTTCATATTCTGGAACATTTTAAGTGGGATTTTTCCCAAGAGTTTGACATTAAGGAAAGGTATTATCAACTATTACAAAGAGATTCTCCTAAGCCTTATGCAGTGCCTCCAGTTTTGAAGGCCCTTTTGGATACTTTCTCTTTGGCTTCTCAAACCCCTGATTTGTAACCTATAGGGTGCAGGAGGCTCAGAATTTTTTTTTTAATAAAAGCCCATCAAATTTACTGTCCTCCTCTAAGATATTAGCTTCAGATTAGGACAGTCATGCCGTGGACTTTCCAAGATGGTTGCACACTAATCAACAGTTTAACTTAAACTCTCAAAGTATGAAAAAAGAAACTGAAAGACAAAGGCCAAGAACTCTCACTTTTAGTAAATTCAATTACTGGCTAGTAAGTATACTGCCTGGGTGTTAGCAAACAGGAAACTAAGAGAACCTGGAAGAAAATCCTGGAGGAAAAGGTGAAGAGAAAACACTGACTGAGAAAAATTATGCAGCTGTTCAGCAAAAAGCAGTTAAAGCTCCAGTTCTGGCTTCCAGGAATCTAGGGAAAACAAGTCAAATGAGCTCATAGCTGATTAAGATAAATGAAACACTGAAAGAGTATATCAACTCAAGTAACAAAAGTCTGAAAAAATGGAAGAAGCTTTAAACAGATATTCAAATGAACTGACAAAACTGCAAAAAATCACAGGAAGAAATGAAAAAAAGGCTGGCTGAGTATTATAGTGTTCAAGAAAATATTTTTCAAAAAAATGGTACAGTTAGAGGGCAGAACACATACAGAAAAACTGAGATTTTCTGCTATATCAAAGAAACTAGAAAGAACAGATTGTATACATTTTTTGAAGGCACAAATTAACAACTGGACTGGCATACCACAGCAGGATACGCTAGAAGAGCAAACAGTATGTAGTGTGTATGCTCCAAACCTAGCCATGAAAAAGCAGCCAAGACCTGTATTAGTAAAGGTGCAACCCTACCAGCAGAAAGAGATGATCCCGGCAAAAGGGCAAAGTATTAACAATTAGATACAGTAGAGTGTTTGTGGAAAATTATTATTTACTGTATAATAGGCAGAAAAGAAACAAATTTATTCCAGTAATCAAGGAGTGTTGAGAGGCAGGTGTGAAATTCAAACTGCTATATCCATCTGTCTGCAGAATATTTTTTGGGGGATCAAAGTCAGTTTTGATGCATAACAAGCTGAGAAGAAAATACAATGGTTTGTCCAATAGAAAGTGAGCCATCAATGACCCTTGCTTCTTATTCTTCTGAAAATAAAGCACATGGAGAGACTTTGCCAGTGAAATCTTTTCCATTGTTCTAAAAGAAAATGCTTGAGAGACAGAGAAAAGTAAAGGAGTTGACTAGAAGAATCAGGAGTACCTTAAAATGAATCAGAGTCTGGAGTTGGGAGATGGAGATGAACAGGAAGAAGATCAGTAACAAGGAGATTACTGAATAAATGTGAGACTGCAAGGCATCAGTCACATTTCTGAAATACTGCTGTATAAGGAAAAAGTGGAAAGAGTGGAATTTTGTTGACTTTGTTAAACCTGTGGTGGACTAAAAGGCATTTGCCTCATTTCATATCATTAATGTTTGGAAGGACACTGAAGGGAGGCGAACAGGAAGGAAAAATATAAATATAAGTAAAACAATTTTGGTTCTTACTATTTCTATGAAGCTTTTCACAATTTAAATTGCATTTTTATAGTAAAGCATTTTAGTTGTAAATAGTAAAGATACTAAAACATATACCTTTTTCTTTTTCAGTATTAGAAAATGTGGACATTACAATGTAAAAATAGAAAAATTATTAGAGAAAAGCATGTTTAAATTAATAGGCTGTGATCTTGAAATGCTGAAGAGATAGGATGCAAGAGTACACAGATCATAATATATGTAGAGCTAATATGCATTCTCTTACTTTTGCATAACAATGTCTGGATAATACCATTGGTTTAATCTAGTAACAGATTTTAAGTGGAAACAAGTACATAAGAGAACACTGAATATAATGAAAAATTTTCGTTTAGCAATTAATATTTCAGCTTGTTCTAAGAAGCCTGTAGTTGAGGGACTACATTTTTCTCTCTTACTTTTTCATGAAGATAAGCTGATTATAAAGTGAGAATATTGGTTTCTTCAAGGCTAAAAGTTATGTTTTCTGAAAGCCTGCAAGTTGTTTCATATCTGGGAGGGGGAAAAAAGATAAAAAAAGAACAGATACCAATTAGTGTAATTAGAAGCATGGGCAATAACATGCATCTTAGAATGGATAACCTCAGCTTTAGGTTAATTAAGGCCTATGTTTGCAGCTGTCTATTTGGGGCAATTGTTCCTATTAGGAGGGTTAAACTTTATTATTTAAAGATATGCATACTTTTGTTTGTTTGTATAAAGTTAACAAGTTACAAGGGGATGTTAGGTTTTTTTGTTTGAGGGTTTTCATTAAAACAAAAAGACTTGTAAAATGTGACATACGTTCCAATGTTGATAAGAAAAGACTGTATAAAGAATCAATCTGCCAATACAATATTAATGGGTGCATGTATCACAAAAGTTGGAAACAGAAATTTAAAATGCTGTCATATATAATAAATGGGAATAATGACTTCTTATCATGATGGTGGCACTTTCCATATTATCTTGGAATGTGAATGGCTTCATAGGAATAGATAAAAAGGAAAGAATATTTAATTATATTAAAAAACACAGAGTGCAAATAGCAATGCTATAGGAGACACATTTGGAAAGAACTGAGAATGAGAATTTGACAAGGAAAGTATTTCAAGATGGATATTCAGCAGAAAATCAGGGACAAAGGAAAAGAATACTTATATTAATTGCTAGAGGATTTCCAATACTGACATAGAAGGAACAAAAGATAATAATGGCAGATTTGTGGTAGTAAGTGGATACTGGCAAGGGCTAAAGATTACACTGGCATATATTTATATGCCACCTAAAACTGCTATTATAGAGCTTAAATAATTGTGAGAAATAATCAGCTTGCAGCAGAGAATATTACTTGTAGGTGGAGACTGGAGTTTGATTTGCAACAATGAGGATGTATCTGAGGAGGTCCTAGAGAGGAAAATATAATAGAGGATAGATGTGTGAAGAAAAAAAATTGGTATGGAAGACATGAAATCAGTAGTAGGAACTCTGAGAGAATTTACATATTACTGTCCAAGGTACAGTAACTGGGCTAGACTAGACAGAAACTATATTTCACAGGAACATGTGCATTTAATTGAGAACTCTGACACACATCCAATAATTATTTCAGATCATACACTGATAATTACTAAGGTAAAAATACAGGGTAATGAAGGAAAGATAAAACACTGGTTCTACCCAACTACCTGTTAAAAAGAGGAATTTAAGGAATGGGTAGTGGATATTATTTGGAAGTTATTAGGGAAGATAGAAAGTACTCCATACACTATAGCTAGTGAGCAGAATAAAATGAAAGCGGAGTTTAAAAATAGGATAGAAATAAAAGAAATAGATATGTTGTTAAGAAGTAACAAGAAGCATTTAGAGGGACATCACAGTAAAGGAAGAGGTGCAATTGCTGAATGTTAAAGAGAAAATAAAGGAGTACCTAAAGCAAACAAACACAGCATGTGAGATGTAACTATACCATGAAATTAAAATCAGTCCTCTCACATAACAATATACAAGGCATACAACAGGTTGTCAGCACACAGCTCCCCTCTCACACAAGATAAGGTCAAGACAGATAAACCCACAAATGCAGAGGTACTCACAAAGAGCCTACCAAAAGACCAGAGACCTGCCAAGTGCAAACAACATACACATACTAGTACATGAACAGAATCCACCACTACACATAACAGCACACTTATCAGTGTCTCATGGCAAAACACCTCAAAACCTAATGTGCTGGTCATAGGCGACTCAATAACAAGAAGCATAGATGTCCCCTTCACCAGGCTGAACAAGGAGAAGGTCATGGTCAGCTGTCTGTCAGGTTCCAGGATCCATCAAATCACACATTCACTCACGTCACTCAGCAACAAGCATTGTTATGACTCTGCAATAGTACATGTTGGTGTGAATGACATGAAATGTACCTCTCTGGACTATATGGAGAGAAACACAACTGAACTCTCAGATTGTGTGTCCCAGGCAGGTATGTCCCTAGCCCTAAGCAGCATTCTACCTTCACCTAGGATAATGCCACAATATAGGGAAAAATTATTGATTTCAATAATTGGCTTAGCTTCTGGTGTCACTACAGGGGAATCCAGTACCTGTCTGTCTGGGAAGACGTTAGACAGTCCATGCTGCTATGCCAGAGATGGCCTTCACCTGTCTCCTCAAGGCTTACAGACATTGGCAAATATGCTTGACTCCACCCTAGTGCTTTTTTAAGGTAATGTCCTAACAGCAAAACTTCCAATGTAAAAAAATCAACTAAAGACAAACAATGCTTAATGCTAAGATGTTACACAGTAAACTGCACTCCCTGGAAGAACTCCTCACTTTGGAAGATGCTGATGTTTGTGCAGTCACTGTGACTTGGTTCAAGGCTGCTGACAGCACCCCAAAACGAGCGTGAAAGAACCAGAGGTGGAGGTGCATTCATCTTCATTAAATCCAAATACACCTTGAGACTGGTGTAATGGTATGACTATCTTGAGCTACTCTAGGTCCAATTAACTATAGGTAAAATAGCCCTCAACATCATCACTAGCTACAGGTCCCCTACCATGAACCAGGAGAAGCACACCACCTACCTGGACTTGCTCAGTATGCAACCAAACACCTTGGTCATTGGAGATTTCAACTATCCTTTCTTGACTGAGTGACTTACATGATTACAAATACAATTGCTACAAGGTTCCTGGACTTTGTTAATTCAAATGCCCTGGAACAGTTGGTCCACACCCCACAAGGGACTCGTATATCCTGAACCTATTGCTCACCAACATGGGGGGGGGGTCACTGCACTGCTCCCTGTGTGTTGCCCTCCCTGGTAAGGTCAGATCATAAATCTCTCTTGTTTGAAGTAAAGATCAAACCTGACACCCCCACAGGAGTAAACAAAAAAACTGAAAATTTCTCCAAAGCAAACTATTGTATAGTGATGGTATAAAAAGTTTCAAAGCCCCTGCCAACATAGCCATCAATAACTCCTATGCAGAGTACTACACAAATGCCCTATACAGACACTTAAAAAAATGCCCTGACTTGGCTCTACCCAACAGGAACAAAACCAGCCCCCCCCCCCCAAAAAAAAACAACTTGGTAGACTTTAAGTATAAATAAGCTATACATCAAAAGAAAGAAACTGATATCTAAGAACAGGAGGGAACTTATTCAACAGAGGAAGAATACCCTCCACAGCTTGAACAAGCAAAATAGATATCTTGTTAAGTCTAAGGCTAGGTATGAGTCTAAATTAGCATCCCTAGCTAAAGACAATCATAAGACATTCTTTAGCTACATCCGAAACCTAAAAAGGAATGCCCAGCTGTATGCCGAACTTATAGTGGATGGTACCACTCACACTGAACCTGAAAAAAATTGCCAGCCACCTGTCCCCACCAGACGTACCCCAAAGCATTCCTGACACCAGTCCTCTACTGAGTATCCCTAAAGAACAGGTCATACAAGCACTCTCCAAAGCCAAAAACATGGCCTCTATGGGACCAGATAACATCCCAGGCTGCTTACTAAACAATTTAAAACAAGATGTAGCAGAACCAGTCTGCACTTTCTTTAACCACAGCCTGAGAACTGGCTTTATCCTGGCAGAGAGGAGAACAGCAACAGTAATCCCCTTGCACAAACAGGGTCCATCAACTGACCCTGGGAACTATCAACCCATAAGCCTAACCAGCCTTTATCTGCAAGGCCATGGAAAGAATCATCATGGACCTTATCCACAAGGACATAAGTGACATTTAAACCCTTAACCTGACCCAGTTTGGTTTCATCAAGGGTAGATCCTGCTTATTAAACCTGGTAGACTTCTCTGAGAATGTCACCACAACCCTGGATGAGGGCAAAACATTACATACTGCCTATCTTGATTTAGTCAAAGCCTTTGACACAATCCCCCATTCAGGTATCCTAGAGAAACTCTCTCAGCTGGCGATTAACCTGTACATTATTAGATGGGTATCAAACTGGCTCACTGTCAGAAAGCACACTGTCAAAGTTAGGGAGTCCACCTCCACCAATAGACCAGTTGCCAGTGGGGTACCACAAGGATCTGTTTTGGCCCCTCTACTGTTTGGAATCTATTTCTCTGAAGTCCAGATGAAAGTTTGCAGATGACTGTAAACTGGGTGCAATCAAAGAGTCCTCCAGTGATGTTAACATATAACAGGAGGGGCTGACACAGACAAAAGATTGGTGCCAAACTCACTGACTAAACTTAACGCAAAAAAGTGCCTCATTATCCCCTTTGGCAAAGAAGTAGTCCCTGATAATTATGATATACATAGCACCCCTCTAAGCTCAAACTCAGTGGTGCAAGACTTGGGAATACAGACTGATATCAATCTAAATTTCTATCACCATGTATCTGTAATGGTAAGAAAAGCATTCTACACTGCACATCTCATAAATAAGGGCATCTCATCCCAGGGAGGTTATAGCTCCACTGTACTAGCAACTTAACAGACCAGGAATTTAGTACAATAGTCCCTTCTGCACGTACCTCACCAGACACCTGCAGCAACTGGTGAGACCACAAAAGTTTCTAACCAAGAGAATCCAGGGCTTCCAAAACATGACATACGTGGAAAGACTGAAAGCTCTGTCACAGTACTCTGTATCATACAGGCTACTGAGAGGTGACCTGTACCTGGCCTACAGAGCAGTCTCAGACCCTGCCCTAATGGAAATGCTGCACATTCGCAAATCAAATGGGGCAAGGATAACTCACTCAACCTAGCCCGTGACATTAAAAGAACATGCTGGAGAGACAGATATATCTGGAATAGGCTCCCACTCCATGTGAAGCAGAGCTTCTCAATGACCCCATTCAAGCACAACTGGGGGTGGCACCTATGTCCCTCTTGGGCAGTCGGTGCTGATCACAGAATCTCTTTCCTAACAATACCATCTAACTATGGTCATTAAGGGTACTCGGGTATTACACAGCTAGGCTTGTAAAGGCCCTAGGGCCATTAGCCTAGTAACTTCCTATGAACATATGAATCTGTATGTATGACTTTACAAAGATTGCTGTTAAGTAACTGTTTTTTGATAATAATAACAAAGCACAAAAAAATTTGGCACAACAGCTTAGGAGACAAAGTAAAAAGGGTTGTGGCCAAACTTAGGGAGCCTGTAACAGGAAAAATAACCGGAGATTCTGCAGAGGTATTAGAGATATTTCAGAAATTTTATGAACATGTGTACAAAGGAAAGAAGTGGGGAATTCAAGAAAACGCAGAAATGGAAATATTTATGAAAGGCTTAAATATTCCAAGGTTAGAGGTAGATGAGGCTCAACAGTTGATAGGAGGAAATGAGATAAAATGGTGATTTATAATCAATCTGCAGGAAACTTTCTGGGAATAGATGGTATTCTGGTGGAAATTGGAAGCTAAGAGGCAAGAAAGTGATAAAGATCTGGAAGGTTTTGTGTAATGGTATTTTAAAAGGATGAGAATCACCAACATCCTGGAAAAAAGCTGTGGTGGTTGTAAAGACCCATCACATCCATCTTCATATGGACCGATTTCAATTATAATCAATTATAATGTGTTTGTGCCTCTAATGGCTAAAAGAATGGCAAAGGTGTTGCCAAAATTGATAGATATGGATCAATTTGGTTTTGTGGCAGGGGGCAAACATCTGACAGCACTAAATGAGAAATGACGATACAGAGGTGAGCAGAATTAAGAAAATATCACTGTTGTTGGTGGGTCTTGATGGAAAGAAAGCATTTAACTGAGTAACCTGGGATTTTATGAGTAGAGCAATAGAAGCATTTGCATTTCCTGATACAATAATAATGTTAATTAGGAGGAAAATTGGAGAGGGAAAGGTAATATAATAGGAAGAGGCCAAGAAGACATTTGAACTGCAGGACAGATATTGCCTTCCTTATCAAGGATTGATATCAGAGTATAGACAAAGAAAAAGGGATAGGGAATCCTAAGTACCTGCACTGGTTGTGTTTTTAGTTGAATCTAGAACAGAAGCTGCTGTTAAAAAAGGGATAATTAGTAGTGCATGTAAAATATTGCATGGTAAATATAGAAGTCAATCAGAGGAGATCAGAAAAAATGGGAAGTGAGATTAGATAAGCAATTTACAAAGAAACAATGGAAGGACATATGTATAGCTCCCAAATATGCAACAAAGTCTAGAATATTTAGGATTTTTTTTGCCTGGAAGTATTTGCATACATACTTCTATATCCCAAGCAGACTTCAAATAATTTTTCCCCAGGTAGATGGCAGATATTGGAGGCATAAAGGGGAAGAAATAGGTAAAGCATATGTTTTCAGAGTGTAATGAGTTGGCAGAAAAAATTCCCTACAGAATACTTAGGAATAATGGGTGAGCAAATAAGAGGAGCTAAGGAAATTATTTTTTTGAGCTGGGATATAGGATCTGACTTGCCTAGCCATAGCAAGGCTTTGTTAAGTTTAATTCTGGTGGCTGCCAAAAAAAGCAGTTACTAGAAAATGGAAATTGAAGTGTTAGACAGACATATCTGAAGTAGTGAATATTTTAACAGTGATGTAAGAACAGGAAGTGGGATCTTTAAAAAAGTGTAGGAGTGATTTACATAGAAAAAAGAATCAAAATTATGGGAACAATACATGCAGAAAAATATTTTGGAGAAGGAATGAGGTTTAAGAAAAGGCAGGAATTGAACAATTTATGTAACATTGGATTGATGATATTGTGTTAAACACTATATGGGATGTATAATGTTTGTAAATGAGAACTTGTTAATATGGTTTGATTACTTTTGTATAAATGTAAGTTTTAATGTTTCACAAGTGATAATGCAATAAAGGTGTTTAAAAAAAAAAAAAGAAGACAGTTGTGCCATGGACATGTATGGAAAGAAAGTATATACTTCTAATACCTTAGCTTTCTGAACCATTAACTACCAGACCCATATGACCAGGTATGTTCTGGCTTTTCTGTCTAAGCTTGGAATTCGGACTGCTATGCCTGATTCTGCTGCAAAGCCTTCTGTTGTTTCCCTTTGAGTACTGCTTCTCATGTGACTCACCATTCTATTAAATGCAGCCATGATGCTGCTAATGCTTCTTCTAGGATAGCTGCATCAGGATCTGTGATTAGGAGGTATTCTTGGTTGCATCTATAGGCCCTTTCTGGAGACATCATGATGCAATTGTCTCATTCTCCTTTAGATAGCTAGAATCGTTTTGGTATGGCAATGCTGCTGACCTATTTAAGACCCTACAAGATAAGAATAAAGTTATGCAGGATCTAAAACAAATCTTTTTATCTCCTGTTTCTCAGGTTTAGAGAAATTATCACTCTAAGCCTGCTTTTTTCCTCAAACAATCTAGAATGCTTTATTGTGGCTAGTGAGCCTCCAACAAAGTGCTGACAATCCTTCTCAGGGTTCTAAGGGACAAAATCTGCTTCTATTTGACATTTAACATCTTCCTCATCTTGGCTAGATTCCTCTGTCCCTCAGGTTAACTCTGTCTTCTCTGGTTTGGCAACAGATAACCACATACTCTTGGGTTCTTTCCATTATCTAGAAAGGTTACTTTATTGTTTGGAAGTTTCCTCCTCCCTTCTCAATGTGTTCCCCAACCTCCTCCTTGCCAGCTCTCTCATTTCCTTTGGTTCTTCAGGATCTTTTGATACAGGCAACCATCCAACCTGTTTTCCCTTCCCAGCAGGGCACAGGTTTCTACTCCAGGATGTTTCTGATTCTCAGGAAGGAGAAGACTTGGACACCCATTCTGGGTCTTTCTTTTTTAAATACCTTTCTAAAGTTTTTTTCCTTCAGGATGTTGTCTTTCTAGGCAAATTTCCTCTGTTGCTCCCTCAAGATTTTCTGGTATCTTAGATTGGTTAAATGATTACCTCCAGATTCCCATACACCCTTTTTTTCAAGATGTTTTTACATTTCTCTGTTTCTTCCTCACATTATCAGTTCTCTGCTTTGCCTTTTGGTCATTCTACAGCCCCAGTGGTATGCAGACTTCAGGAGATTAAGTTATTCCCTTATTTGGACAAACTTTTGATTCAGACCACTTCTCAGCAGCTTCTGCTTCAAGATCTCCGCTTCATTATGGATCTTCTTCTCAGTTTGGGGTTCACCCTAAATTTCAAAAAGTCACCGCTGACCCCCTTCCAAGACCTAATCTTTCTAGGATGCAGGATTCTGATCCAGCCAATGATGGCTTGTCTTTCACCTTCCAAGGTCCTCTCTCTATTTTCAGCCTCTTCTCAATCTTCCATTTCTTCTAGCCAGGGAATTTTTGCAAGCTCTGGGGTACATGACATCTAGTATTTCCATATTTCCCTTTGCCAAGTTCCATCAGAAAAAAATCTCAATGGTATCTCAAGACTGTTTGGCTTCAGTACTGCTATCTTCTGGATTTTCCTGGCCCCATCTTGCCTTGTCTCAATTTCAGGCTCCACCGGTAGATTCATCAGATTGCCCTGAATCCAGCCTGTCTTTTCAGGTTCCTCTCCCCACTCGGGAGCTGCACATGGATGCTTCTGACTAAGTTTGGGAAGCCTTGGACACCAAGCCCAGGTTCTCCGATCCCCTCAACAGCTAACAGACCATATCTACATCAAGGGAATGAGAGTTCTTACTCTGGCTCATCATGCTTTTCACTCCCTTTGGATTCCAGGACCTCTAAGGATCTTTACCAACAATACCACAGTCATGTGGTACATCAGCAAGCAAGAAGGCACAAATTCCTATCTCCTTTGCAAGTTGGCTCTTCAGGCATGGGATTTTGCAGTCTGCCATCAAATATTTCTTCAGGCAGTTTACATTCTCTGAGCACAATCTCATAGACACTTTCAGCAGGTCCAGGATAAATCTTCATGAATGGGCATTGTACATCAGTGGGGCATTCCTCAAGCAGATCTCCCCCCCCCCCCCCCGAACAGGCAACTCTCCAGGTTCTGTTCTAGAGTATCAAGTCCTTTGGCTTGGAAAGTGGACACCTTGTCTTTTTCTTGGAAGGTGATGTTTCTGTATGCATATCTCTCTTTACCTCTGTTACCATAAGCCCTGTATAAGACCATGTGGGACAGGCCCAAAATATTGCTGGTGACTCCCTTTTGACCCAGACAGCACTGGTTCCCCCTCCTATTTCATGTGGTCAGAGGCAATTATCACAAGTTACCTCAAAGGATGGATCTTCTCACACAGGATGAGGGATCTCTTAGGCTTTTATTCCGTTTAGGCACAAATTTTTGAGTACTTACTTAGGATTTTCTAGTGGTGGGTTTTTTGGCCTCCTGCAAAACCTGATTTAGCAAAATAGAAAAGATTTTCTGTTTGGTGTCTCAAGCATGACCTGGACTCTTTTTTTTTTCTGTGGGCATTCCTACCATCCTTTCTTATCCGTGTGAGTCGCTCACTTTTTGTCTGGCATATTCATCTATTAAAGATTATCTATCAGTCATTTCTGCTTGTCTGCCCATGAATCTACCCCCTTGCTTCTTGATTTGAATTCAAACAATTTTTAAAAGGCATCCTTCATATTAGACCCCCCCCCAAGAAAGCCTATTCCTCCTTCTTGGGACCTTAATTTTGTTACAGAGAAATTAACTCAATCTCCCTCTGAACCTGTATTTTCCTTTTCTTTACTGTACTGTACTTGGAAGATCGTACTGTATACATATAGCACTTTTTTTATACATAGTACCCCACCAGCCTAACACCCCTTTTTAGATCACCCACATCCCTCGAAGTCTTTTTCGAACCCAGTTACACAAGAAAGTTTTGTTTTTCCTTCTAGCATGTCGAGGGGTCAGTTGCTAGCGTCCTCTCCTGCTCAGCTGGTGAACCTGGGAATATTGAAGCAATGTTACAATTGCCTCATGTACACAGACAACCCTCTCCTTCTCCCACAAAACACAAATACATGCGAGAGATGCAACTATCTAACCAAACTGGAGGCTGAGCTCTCTCAACATAGGACTGGCAAGACCAGACAGGAGGAGAAGGTAACCTCACACACCACAAAACCAGTCTCACATAGTACTATCAAAACTTCAAATCATACACATAAACACACAAAGACATACTCGGAGGCTCTGATCAAAAATCTACCAAAACAGCAGAGGCCACCAAAGCAGACACCCAAACAACTGCCACCTCATGACACAACACATGCCACACATAGATCACAAAGTCAGTGTGCCAAACAGTCACAGTCCTTAAGGCCAAACACAATGCCAGACACACTCGTCATAGGTGACTCCATAGTCAGACACACTGATACCCCACTCACCAGATTGAGTAAGGAGAAGGTCACAGTAAGCTGCCTGTCGGGCGCTAGAATCCGCCACATAACGCAAGCACTCGGGTCACTCAACAGCAAGTACAAGTATGACTCAGTCATTGTCCATGCTGGTGTGAATGACCTGAGATGTACCTCCCTGGACTATATGAAAAGAGACATAGAGGAGCTCTCTGATTATGTAACCCTGGCTGGTATGACCCTGACCCTGAGCAGTATCCTACCTTCACCAAGAATGATGCCACAATACAGAGACAAAATGATCAGCTTTAATAATTGGCTTAATTTCTGGTGTCATTCAAAGGGGATCCAATGTCTGTCTGCCTGGGATGACATGCTGGACAAGCCACGGTGCTTCGCAAGGGACGGCTTGCACCTGTCACCCCTAGGCTTCCGGATATTGGCAAAGGCTCTTGCCACCCCCATAGTGCCTTTTTTAGGCAAGGCTCAAATTCTAAACCTACCACCCTAGAACGCAAAAAAGAAAAAATACTAAGGGTAATGCTGCTCAATGCCAGAAATCTCAACCTCAAGATGCACGCACTCGAAGCCCTTCTCAGTATGGAGAACATTGATGTCTGTGCTGTGACTGAAACTTGGTTCAAGGCTCCTGAGAGCACCCCAGCACTATCAGGTTTTACCTCATATCATGCGTTCCGACCCCAAAATCCGGACCACACCACAAAAGGAGGGTGGGTATCCATATTCATCAAGGATACCCACACCTCCAGGTTGGTGGCAACACACGAAGCATCGGAGACCATCCAGGTGCAATTAACCATAGGCAAGACTGCTCTGCAATTTGTAGCTTGTTACAGGCCACCCCCTCAATCTCAGGAAACTCACACAGCCTTCCTGAAGACACTGGAGGGTATAAATGTATCTCCAAACACCATCATATTAGGTGATTTCAACTACCTGAATATAGACTGGGATCATTACTCAAGCTCCAATACTCTAGCCCAAAGGTTCCTAGAGTTCATAAACTCTAATGCCATGGAACAACTTGTCACCATCCCCACAAGAGTAGAAAACATACTAGATCTCATCATCACAAACATGGGGACAAAATGTTCTACACCAGAAGTATATACATCATTGGTGAGATCAGATCATAAACTAATCTCACTGGAAGTCCATATCCCGCCCCCACCCAAGATAAATAAGACCACAGTGAAAAACTTCTCAAAAGCCGACTTCACACTTCTTAAGACTGGTGTGGTATCCTTCAAAGCCCCCGAGCCAATGGAAACCACTACCCAAGCCGCTGAATCACTTGCAAATGCCTTCTACCAGCACCTCCAGGACTGCATGGATCAGGCAATCCCAAATAAAACAAAGACCCTTACCACCAAAGGCAAGCGCCCAGTCTGGTGGACCCCAGCCATAAACAAGCTCTACAATAAAAGGAGAAAGCTACTACAAGATAGAGCAAAATCCTTAAAAGGAAGACACCCTTGATCATTATAAGTAAAAAACTACGATCACTCATAAAATCATCCAAAGCAAATTTTGAGAGAAAAGTCGCCAAAGACACAAAAGACAATCATAAGGCCTTTTTTAGCTATGTTAGAAACCTGGGTGGAAACTCCCAGATATGCTCAGAATTAGTTCAAAATGATGCAAAAATCACTGAACCAACAGACATTGCCAACATACTGGCTGACAGGTTCAGTGCAAATCCCCCCCCCCCAAAAGGAGAGATATCTATCCCAGCGAAATGTAGCCTCCCAAACATCTCATATGTACAGGTGAAAACTGCTCTCTCCAAGGCGAAAAACACAGCATCTATGGGACCAGATGGTGTCCCAGGCTGTCTGCTCCACGAACTCAATGAGGAATTAAACCCGCATTTAAGGCAGCTGTTTAATCTTAGCCTCACCTCAAGAAACGTACCCAAGGAGTGGCGTACGGCAACTGTGGTCCCACTTCACAAAGGCAGTGCTTCCACGGACCCTGGAAATTACCACCCCATTAGCTTAACAAGCCTGGTCTACAAAGCTATGGAGAGGATCATAATGGAACTCATAAATAAAGACATAGGGAACTTACAGACATCGGATCAAACCCAGTTTGGCTTTGTCAAAGGCAGATCATGCCTTTTAAACTTGGTTGACTTTTTCGAAACGAAACAGTCTCAAAGGCCATTGATGAGGGCAAGGCAGTCCACACAGCCTACCTGGACCTTGCAAAAGCTTTCGACACAATACCCCACTCGGGTATCATTGAAAAACTCACCAGCTTAAATGTAAACCCATACGTCACAAGATGGGTTGCAAACTGGTTAAGTGACAACCCACAGGGTCAGAGTTGCTGGCGCCATGTCAGACTCCAAGCCGGTCACAAGTGGTGTCCCACAGGGCTCAGTCCTGGGACCCATCTTGTTTGGCATCTACTTTTCAGAAGTACAGGCAAACACAGGAGGATTATGGCTGACAAAGTTTGCAGATGACTGCAAACTGGGTGCCATAGTTGAAAAAACATCAGACACAGATATCCTTCAGAAGGGTCTCATAGAAATGGATAACTGGTGCCAGAGCCATGGCCTAAAGTTAAATGCCAAAAAATGCATAGTCATACCCTTCGGAAAAAACAAGGTTACCCCTAGCTACCATATAGGTGGCAATCCACTAAGCACAGAAGAGGTTATCAGGGATCTGGGGACCCAAGTTGACAGTAACCTCTCCTTTGACACTCACGTTGCCAAAGTAGTTAGGAAGACCTTCTACATTGCCCACCTGATCATGAAGGGATTCACATCCAGATCAAGGGAGGTCATTGTTTCCCTGTACTCATCACTCATCAGACCAATGACTGAGTACAATGCCCCATTCGGAATGTATCTTACCAGACACCTGCAGCAATTGGAAAGACCCCAAAAATTCCTCACCAAAAGGATAATGGGTCTCAAAAATATGTCTTATGCTGCCCGACTGAAGGAACTCCAGCTCTATTCAGTCGCATACCGTCTGCTCAGAGGTGACTTGTGCCTGACATACAAGGCCATGTCCAACCCGGAATTAATGGACATGCTCCACCTCAAAAAATCTAAATCCACCAGAACTACAAGATCAAGAGACCTAAACCTTAACACGGTTATAAATAGGACGTGCTGGAGGGACAGATTCATCACCCAGAGACTCCCTATGCTGTGGAACAAAATCCTGGTACATTTGAGGCAGAGCACCTCGCTGGCTTTGTTCAAGAGAAATCTTGACCAATAGATGGGAGATTGCAGGTTTACCCCGGGGATCACCTCTGTGTCACTGCTGGACAGAGGCACGGCAAAATAATGGGCATAGCATCCTTCAACTTAAGGGGTGGTGAAAGCCACAAAACTTTGGGCTAGGCTTATAAATGCCCTAGGGCAGATAGCCTAGTATAAACCTATGAACCTATGGTGACACTTACCTCTGCTAAGAGAGTCCTGGAGCTTTAGGCACTCATGGCAGTTCCTCCTTTTTTGGTTTTTCAGAGGGACAGTCTCTCTCTTCATATCAATCCTTCTTTTATGCCCAGTGTGGTTAATGATTTGTCCTTAAATCAATTTATCTTCCATTTTCCGCTCTTCACAGATTGCTAGTGATTCACACCTTGGGTCTACATACACAGCTCAGGTATTATCTGGACAAGGCAAAAGATATCAGGAAATCTGAGCAACTTGTTTCTTTTCATTCCAGGACATTGGGTCTGGCTGTTTCTAAGCAAACCATCTCCTCATGGCTTTCATCCCAGGACAGTGGATTGGCTGTTTCTAAGCAAACCTCCTCATGGATTTCTAATGCCATTTCTTTTTATTGTTCCTTTATGGAAAACAGCTTTCTTCTGTATGAGCTCATTCTATCAGGGCAGTAGTCTCTGCTGGGCCTTTTATCGGGTGCTATATTACGTGATAGAATGCTTAGGTGAGCAAACACCTAAACATTGACCACATAATATTGAACCCCACAACAGCGAATGCCGCCGGGAAGTGGAACTGTCGGCCACCAAAAAAAAAAAAAGTTTAAAGCCAAACTAAGCGGGGGGTTTCACCCCCCCCCCACCTAACTAAATATACCAACTCTGAGATTGCTCTACAGTGGAGAAAATGGCAAAACATAGCGAACAGCCAAGGGAAATCTTTCCCTGCTTTAATTTGGCTGTTCGCTTTTTTGCCTTCGATATTATGTGGTCGATATTTATGTGTTCGCTCACCTAACCATTCGACCACATAATACTAACCCCTTTTATCAAGGGTCTGGATACTAGATCCATTTTGGAAGCTGCTGCCTGGTCTTCTGTCTACACCTGTACTAAACATTACAAGTTAGACGTCATTTCTAGGGCCAGGGTGGATTTTGCCAGGGCCATCCTTCATTGGTTTTTGGAGGGCTCTTCTGTGGCTTCCTCCTCTCTAGTAGCTTTTGAACTCTCCCAGATGGTAAGAATACTGCGACAGTGATAAGGAAGGACAAGGATAAGTCCACCCTCACTGTAACCCCTGAGCTCTGGGCATATGAGAATGCCTTTGTATCAGTATACCACCCATACTCAAGAAACTGAATAGATATTACAGGTGTCAACAGGAATTCAAATATGCCTATAAAAAGACAGTAATGGCTGACCCAGCAATCATTTCACTGGAGTATGTAAACTGTCATATGGTCTGTAAGCACTCTCAAATAAGGAGAGCAGGATTTTGGACCACTTTGATAAGAAGGTCTTTACCTTGGCAGCTTTGGTGTTTATGGCAATTAATTGCCAAATGGATATTACCAGGCTTCACTGCAACTTTAAGACACAGACGTCTTATACATTCATTATTGTTACAACCCTTAACCATAAATTCCACCTAAATTTTCCTACAACTCACTCTAATTCTGCTCCTATTTCTTTCTCCCCAATCAAGCTTCATATGACACCACTCTAAACACAATATATTCCAAACTAATATCTCTCCATATTTCCCTCTACCATCATCCCATGGTTTCAAGACCAGCACCACTTTACTGGACTATGCAACCCCTCCTACCTACCTTTTCCTAATCACAGAACACTGTCACCCTACTCATTTAAAAAAAATCCATATAAGCTTCTCATTTTTTTTAATTTAGAACAATGACTTTACTTCTACTAATACAGAACCAAATCCAGGTTTTAACATCCCGATATACACCACACTACCCTTTCCTCACTGCCATGTGCCCTCCTCATTGGACAAAGCATTAAATCAATGCTTTTACCTAACAATTCAATCTTGACAGCCTTGCTATAATTGAATCCTAACTAAAACCCTCAGACTGAACCCCCAACACCTTTTCCATCCTATAAACTCCTCAATGACTCTACAGCTGGAAAAAATCTAGGAGGAGATATCTTAATCCACTGCAAAAACAATTTAAACCCACCACCTTCCCTCAAATACAAACAGGATCCTCTTAAAATTTCTCTGTTGACAAATCACCCCTTTACCTTGCAACTCTATCTCCCAATACCATCCCTTATTAATGTTTGCTAATCTGATCATGACCGTACTGCCTTCACCCACCCCCCCAATAGACATCATTCTTCAAGATTTCAATCTCAAATTTCTAGGCTGCTGCTCTTCCGAAATCTCTCACTTAGCACACCAACACTTAAACTGTTCACTTAACCCAAAAGACTCAATCACAAATCTCTGAAACACTTCACCCTCAACCTTATCACAAACAACATCTTCAGTCTCCAACATCAGTCCTTCCTCCATCCCTCAGTGACTATTGCCTTATTTCTTTCTCCATCACCAACCAGTCTATAAGCATCCCTGTAATCTTAAAAGCTTTCTGACCACAATCAACCAATAAGGTATCCAAACTTAAAACCTTCCTCTCTTCTTTCTTGAGCCACTGTTCCCTCTATAAATCACCTCAGCATAGCTGTTAGTTCCCTCATCGGAACTCTCCTCCAACTACAAGACCAATTCTGCCCAAAAATAAAAAGAATGTTAAAGCCCTCCCTAAATACAACTGGATAACCTATGAACTCAAACTGTTAAAACTCAGGTATAAGGCCTGGCTTTAATGAAAATTAGACCCCATCCTTCAACAACAGAAACCACATCACTGCCCTCAAAAACTTGGCCAAACAATCCATTAGGAGAGATAAATTCACTGTACACAAATCCAAACATGCCTACTTCAATTCTCAGAGTAATTCTGGAAAGAGGTCAACCTAATCACATGACATAAAAGTCTAGAAACTACAAACTCCTTCACATTTTAATGTGTGGCAAAAGCAAAGCCACTCCCACTGACCTCTTCCATGAGTTCAGCAACCTCCCTACTCTTAACACACCACATCCACTCTCCTTAACTGTTCATCTCCCTTTCTTCTTCAAACAACTAAACATAGTTATGGGAGAGCTACTTAATATCAAAACTGATTTCCCCAGCTCTGACAACCTTCTCATCGGTTCTCTTACACTGCTGAGATCACTTAGTCTATCCACTCACACACATTAATAACCTCTGTCTTACCAAAACATCATGCCACCTATCTGGAAAACTGTCATCATTAGGCCTCTACCTAAAAATGCTAGCTGAAACTCACTTCTGACTTTCAAGCTATATCCATCCTCCCCAGTCTTGCTAAGTTCTCTAAAAGCAGAGTCTACACTCAACTTTCTCAATATACCCAGCAGTACTACCTCCTTTCCCACAAATATGGGATGTAGCTTGGCTGCAGTATAACAGCCTTCTGGGCTTTCACAGATGACATCCTATAAATACAGACAAAAGTAACATTACATGGACCTTTTTTATTTACCTCACTAAAGCACTAGATTTGAATGATCACCTCCTCATAAATACTCTGTCAGCACTGATTCCCTTCCCTGGTTCAAAATTCCTGGAAAACAATATGCTAAAGTAAAAATATGGTCAGCACTCTCTGAATATACCTACCTTCTTAAAATAATCCCTCAAGGTTCTAATCTTGTTCCCACTTGTTTTCCATCTTCATTAACAAATTGCCATATGACCTCTCCCAGCTTTTACTATCCCTTTATGAAAATGGCATGATCATCTACAGATCAAGTCTCTCCCAATCCAAAATCAAATCCCAATGTCAATCAAACCTGTGCCAACTTCAACATTGGCTACTAAAGTACAACCTTACCTCTATACCCTATGAAAACAAAATGATGCTTTTCAGAACTCCCTATAGAATGTCTAATTGCCCAACAATCTTAACCATCTCTGATGTCGTCAATGCTATCATTAAAACCAAAACATTATAGTATGACCATGCTCTCTAGTGCTTGGGCCTCCTTCAGATCTGCCATATCTAGAACTCTGTCTCAATCAGCCTCTCAACTTTCACACCCTCATTGAAAATAAAATGTCAAAAATAAACTCCCTGCCCTTTTTGACCTATTAAATATCTCATTTTCTCTCCTCCACTGCCAGGTTACAATAGAAAAGGTTTGTCTGGCCCACTTCAAATATGTTTTGTCCATTACTGAAGCAGTCTCCAAAAGTAACTCCAAACCATATCTAACTCAATTTGACAGTTCATAAATTACTCCCCCTGTAAAATACTGTTGTCATATTCTTAAAAAGGCTAACTGGCTTCCAATTAAACAAATAGCTGACCCTCCAAACCTCTTTCTGCCAAGCTATGTGAAAAAAACCCATCTTAAATTTATGTAACCTCTCATAACTCCAAAATGTTCCCTTCAGTCTACCAGACATGCCTTTTCCATACTTGCTGCATCTCTCTAGCAATCTTCATCAAACCCTTAGAGACATTTCTGATTTGTCTAACTTCAGAAAAGATCTTACTGCCCCACATTCAACCGCAAGCCAAATGCTCCTGTCTCCAAAATAGCACAAAACTTAATGCTTTCTCTCTTAGCTTTATTCAATTGCTCTACTTTATCCCCTAAACCCCCCACTCTTCAATTTTACATAAATTAATAATAGGGTGGTGCAGTGGTGCAGCGGTTAGCATTGTTGCCTCACAGCAAGAGGTTCTCGGATTTGATTCTCAGCTGGGGCACCTTCTGTGCAGAGTCTGGATGTCCTCCCTGCATTTGCATGGGTTTCCTCCCACATTCCAAAGACATGCATCTGAAGTGTTTCTCCCTGGGCCTCTGCTGAAAATGGGCTCTGATCCAGGCGGATGTTCCTGGTAAACAAATTATATATATAAACAAAATGTATATAATAATTTGCTTATTTGGGCATTTTCAACTTTGAATACTTCCACTATTAAAGTATGATTTAATCTTCTATACTTTCCAGACATTAGATTCCCCTTTTACTAATTTATTTGTTTTACTTCATATTGATTGTAGAATTTAGTATATATTATTTAGCAGATGTGTTCTGAGTGATTTCTTAACATTTATTGTTTGCTAATTGTGAATGTTTTTCACCCAGGCTGTGCCTACAAATGATCAGTCTTGATTAATGCACTACTCTGGAAAACAAACTTAAATAAGTATTCCTATTCACAAAGACCACAGCTGCTTTCTCAGATTTGAAGGAAATTGCTTCTAGTATCAGTTTGTCTGATAGCCATTTGGTTCGTCTACTGCATGCTGGGTTTTTACAAAGTGTGTGGCTCCAGTGATTGAGTACTACAGAGCAAAAGGCATTCCCATCTATCCATGCTTCAGTGACTGCCTCATTCATGCAATTTTCCTGGAGCAGAAGGTGGACAGGGAATGGTTTGTGTTCTACTTCAACTTACAAAAACAAAATCATATCTGAGGGACCCCCTGGTATCATGAGGAGCTAAGAATATCACAGTTTCTACCGCACTGAACAGGGACCACATTTTAGCAATAAAACCAGTTTCTTAACACAACTGTGCATTCTGCAGATATCATCATAAATTACACCATATGCGTTAATGCTTCCAAAGAAAAAAGTAATTAGAAGTAGAATACTATTCCATAAATTAACATTTTTATTTTGAGGAAAAGGAGTGCAGGGATACAATGGCTGCAGAAGAGGAAAATGTGGCTACCAGTAGGCTAGAACATAAATCAGGTCAAATGCAGGATTGCTGGATGAATATATTAGAACAAAATATTAGATACTATCATTAAGTATTCATTTGGATGAGATCTCACAGCTTCACAAAGTTGACAAGGAGACTAAGGAAAAATAGCAAAAGGGGAAGTGTGGTGAAAGAAGGAGAAAATTGAACTGAAATAAAAGACAGGGCCACAGAGAAAATTTAAGATTTAACCTAATTCTAGAAAAGGTTGAGGTAAAGATTTTAAATAGTACATATAATAGCCATGGAAGTACTTGGGGAGGAAAAGGAGCATGAAAGAAAGAGAACTACCAGCTTTCTACTTCAGAGGTACCTGCGTCATCAGGATGGTCAACTAAAAGGGACATAATTGCTAACTAGACAGATCATAGCACTCCCATTATTTAAGAAACAAATGGAGGATAGACTAATTCCTGGTACAGCATAAGTCAAAAGATACTGAATGCTCTATAAGCTTTAGAGAAGACATACAAACAAGAGAACTAAATACTGCCTAAATGACTTGACATTAGAAACACCGAAAGTAGTCTGAAAATACAGAAAACAACCTTTGAACAGGACCTATATGTAGAATGATTTACTATTGCATTAAATACTTTGCATTAATCCATTACTTATGATATTTCATAATAACACACCTCAGGTAAGCTAACAGGAAAGTATAAATAATCACAGGGTATGGTAAAATACATTAAGTAGGTGACACTGTTTGTGTCTTTTGGCTTTTCCCGGTTAGGGGTCGCTACAGCAGAACTCCGGTCCGCTAATGATTGGCAGTAGAGTTTTACGTGCTGGCTTGCCGGGCCTAACGCACAACCTTCAACGAAGGAACGCCCGTTCACGCATGTCGCCACACAGAAGACGCTCTAGCTGAGAATCGAACGGGCAATGTCTAACTGTGACAGCGACAGCGCTACCGCAACACCACCATGGTGACACTACAATGCAAAATTCATAAGTCAATATGTTACGATAGGAGTTAGGAGGAAATGAGTTAATGTAAATAAAATAATATAGTGAGTAATGCCTTTGGCTGCATATTGTGGTGAGAAGCTGGAAAAAGGTGGTGGAATAAGATAGAACTTTAAGTGAAGGTAAGACAGATAATAAACTGCAGCTAAGTGTTAATATCACTGTATTATTTAATTAATAAAAAAAATCAATGTATGAAAAAAATGAGTGCTAAAGGGGTAGAGGCAGGGTTTTCTACCAGAAGTTGGTCATCTGAATGGTTAATCCCTATACCAATAGGCTCTTTCAAGACATAGACAAAAACAAAGATGAAAAAAGAGAGATGGGGTTGTTTAGAAAATTATAATCGCAGATTTCTATAAGGTTATAAGCAGAATATACTGGTTTTATGAGCCCATGAAGGAGATTGTTGATCATACAGGAAAAAAGATAAGTATTGCATTTATTTGTAGAAAATGAACATTCTGAAGTCACTAATAATAGAGAAATTTTCATCTCAACTAAATATAAAACAGCCAGAATAAGCAGGTATAATCGTGGACTAAAAGGTTTAATACAGTGTTTGTGGGATCTCATAGTTTGGGGGGATTGTAAAGTAAGAGGACATAAGTAGTAGATAATCTTGTTGCCCCCCTCTGTCCACATCAGTGTATGGGTTATCTGGGTTATCTTCCTCGAGGCAGATCTGAACTGGCAAAAAATTTCCAGAGCTTTTCCAGCACTTGAGCTCTCCCTGTCCCCTAATGCTCCTCAGTAAGACTACTCCTTCGGAACTTATTTTCTGATCTTACTCCACAGACATGATTCTCCAGTACTCCACTCAGTGTTTTTGATCAATGTATTTTTTCTTGATTTTCTTCTCTGTCTTTTTTGTGAATTGTTATCTTTCAAGCTACTGGGTCTTTCTTCTGTTTTAGCTGGAATTTTTACACCAAATTAAAATACGCGGTCTTGTCTCTTCCCTCAGAGATTTTCCCAAGCCAGTATTTTGTTCATATAAAAATATCCATGACTGCATACAATACAATAGACAAGGCTTCAGGGTTTTTAAGAAGTGTTTCAAATACAGACAAAAAATTCCTCCACAGAACTTGTACTCTATGTGTTTATTGCCTTGGTCCTGAATACTTAAACATGGATTGTGACAGTTTTTCTTCTTTTGGCCAGGAGGTCCTTTTAGATAGGATGAATAAACTTATTCTAAGAGGACCATTCCTGAATTTGGCAGGAGATTCTGCCAGGTCTGTCAGCCACCCTACACCCACTTAGCTACTCAAAGGCAGTGAGAAGCAAGGTGTTAAGACTTCTGACAAGGATAAAGAAAAATAAATGACAAGGAGAAAGGCAAAAAGAAACCTAAAGAGAGAGGCAGGGATACTAGCTCTGACTGGAATTGTGAAAGAAATGAGAAAAAGAACCAAGTGTCCAATCTTTATCAGCTCTGGCTCTTTAGATGGCTGTCTCCAGGAACTCCTTCATCCTCAGCACCAATTGCATTAGATCCATCTTGGCCCTTTGCACAAGTCCCTTCATCAAATGACTCTAAGGCCATCAATATCTCAGTCCAGTCCAGTCACCAAAAAGACTTTTTTCTCTGCATTCTGAATTCTCTGAAAGGGAGCATTTGAGGTTTATGAGCTCAAGACCATCTCTGTTGCATCTTTTAGGTCCATTAGATCTTCCAGGAGCCTTGCAGACATTGACTGAGATAGGATGATGAGAGCCTTTGTGAAGGCTTTGATAGATATGGGAATCATGCCCTCTCCTTCCACTCTGAGGCTGATAGGGCTGGCCCAACAACTCCCTTTACTTATGCTCCTTCACTTCTCCCTTGGATCCAGAGTTTTTTGGAGATAAGGTTTCCTATGATCATTCCTCTGTCAGAACAGAGAGCTCCTGATGATTGGTACTAGAGATATGTTCTTCAAATATTTCTGTGTGTGCTGGATTTGACTTTGGTCCAGAGACCACCTTCCTCACTGCTGTTGGTTCCTTCATCTGCTTTTCTGACAGACCCTTTCAGCATTCCTGAGATCTTGCTCATCTGCTCCCCTCTAGAGGCAAGCAAATAATGCTTATCCTTTCATCTCCATAACTGGTATATGGGGGCTACATTATTTCATTCCTGGATAAACCATATCACAAAGTTATTACAGACATTCTACCCCATCAAAGAAGAGCAGCAGCTCAAGAAATTGCCAAGCTGTTAGAAAAAAGAGAAATTCAGGAGGTCCTGCCAGATCACAAAGGATCTGGAGTCTACTCAAGATTATTTTTAGTTCCAAAGAAGAACAGGGATCTCAGTAGTTTGAGCACATGTGAAAAGAACGAAATTCTAGATGGTTATGTGGAGTCCATCCTTCCTCTGCTCAGGAAGGGGGACCAGATGTGCTCGATAGATCTTCAGGGTTCTTCTATCCAGAAGATATCTCTGCTTCCAGCTGGTAAATAATTATCAGTTCTGAGCACTGAGGTTTAATCTTATCATGGCCCCCCAGGTGTTCACCAAATGTATGGGGTAATTACTGCTCGTTATCAACTGTTAGACTGCAGGGATTTAGCAAGTTTTCACACCTTGATGACTAACCTCTCACTGCAAGCACAAAAGAATTATTAATTCAAGCAAGAGATTATTTACACTATTTATGTTAATCCATGGACATTTCCATAATTTACAAAAAGTAAAGTTTGATACCAGCTCAAAACCTGGATTTCATAGAATACAATTTAGACACAGTATCTCAAATTGCAAAGTTAATATCATCAAGGCTGACCTCCCTACACATGCAGGCACAGGATGTTCTCAGTCTTCTCAACTCTCTGGAGTTTTTTTTATCTTTCATCTGTTGTGCTTCATGATGGATTCAGTAGCCCTGGGTCTTCAGGCAAAGTTCTATATAAGTTTCCTCAAATATGCACTAGCTGCTCATTGCCACTGCAGACCCAACCACTTCATCACCCAGTCATACTGTCTGCCCTGTGTCACTGCTAAATATCCTGGTGGATGAGCTCCCCTTTGATATGTCAGGGACACCCATTTGTCCTTCAACCTCCCACAACTATAGTTAAGATGGAAGCCTCCCCATTAGGGTGCTGGAACATTTCAAGAGGAAGATGGTTCAAGGAACATGGAACACTAAAGTAGCCCATCTTCACATTAATGTACTGGAGATGACAATGGTCCTCTCAGAATTACAGACACTTAAGTACTTTTTCCCTAGAGTGTTATCTCAATGCAGGAAGAAAACATATCAATGGCCTTGTATATCAACAAACAAGAGGGAGCCTGTTCTTACCTGCTATGTCAGAAGACCATGTGGATATGGTAATGGGTGATGTCTCTGCAGCACTTTCTAATAGCCTCACATATCAGGTCACACTAATATCCTAGATGACAAGCTGAGCATGAGTGGTCCTTCAACCACACAGTAGTGACTGAGATTTTCAGTTGCTGGGGGCCAGCCTTGCTGCAATCTGTTTGTATCTTCAACTAACACCAAGTGCAGAAGCTACTTTTCTCTCATTCCTTAGCAAGAGAGTAACTAAAGGGCACTCTGTACTTGGTCACCTGGTCCTCTATATGCCTCCTCACCAGTTCCTCTAATTTCTGAGTTTCTACTGAAGTTTCCATGTACAAGGCAATCATAATCCTCATGGCACTCTTCCAGCCTAGACAAATCTGGTTCCCTTACCTATGGCCTCATCTTCTACAACCAGCATGGGTCTTGGATCCCAAATCACATCTTCTGTCTCGCCCATCTGGAAAGTCCTATCTGGACACCCAATCTCTCAAGCTAACAGAATGTTTACTAATTCCACTGACAGCCAATAATCCCACTTTATTTCCTACAGTGGTTCAGTTTTTTTCTGCTTCTTTGAAAACATCCACTTGGAAAATCTGCAAAAGTAAGTGGAAAAACTTTTGGATATGGGCTACAGATCCCATTTCTGCCTCCCTTTCATCAAACTTGGATTTTTTGGCTACCTTTTTCCATTCCAGCAAGTTACTTACTGTGCAGCTTGCTGCTGTTTCAGGCTTTCACTTTGGTTAAAATTCTTCTTATATTGCATCTCTAAAAATTTCAAAGGCACCTTCCTGTTGAGACCACAGATTAAAGATCCAGTCCCTCAGTGAGACCTAGTTATTCTGATATTGCTGGCCCTCACACAATCCACATTTGAGCAGCTTTCTCTGTCAGCTTAAAATATTTTTCATGGAAAATATTTTTCATGGAAAATATTCTTCCTGGTGGCTAACTTCTTCCAGATGAATTTCTAAGTTACAGGCCTTATCTTGGAAGCATCATTTTTGGATTTTTCATAAAGCCTGAATTACGTTGGGACCTAATGCTCCTTTATACCTAAGGTTATCACAAAGTCAGCCTCAGGTCAAGCTGTTTATTTACCTGTTTTCTTTCTCAATCACTCCAACCAGAGTGAATACATTTCGTATAATTTGGATGTCCATCTTCAGCTATTTTATCTACATCACAAAAACCTTTATATAAAGATGATCACCTGTTTGTCTCTCTGTACAAATGGGCTCAAAAATTAATAAAATTACTTAATCTAGATGGCTGTCAGATTACATTTGTTTGGCTTATAATTCTAAAGGCTTGCCCCTTCTAGACAAACCCAAAGTACATTCCACAAGAGCTGTTTCTACCTCTGCTATCTTTTTCAGAAATTGATCAGTTGATAATATTTTTGCAGCAGCACATGGTCTACATTGCATACCTTTGTCAAACATCACAAGCTGGATCTTATCTCGAGATCCAGAGCAAGTTTCAGTTACACCATTCTCAAGAGGATTCTGCCATGAAGCCTCTTCTGTCTCATAAGTCAAGACAAATGGAGGGGACAAAAGAGGACATGAATGTTATGTACTTAACATAATGACAGATCCTCATTTTTCATCTCAACAACCCTCCCTCTTTCTCTCTTCCAAACTGTCACATCCCTGTTTTCTCCTATCCTAGAGGATTATGATGGACGTAACTTGAAGCCTTTCCAGTCCCCTATTGCATGTTGGGTTTCATTTTAGGAGATCTTTCATCTGTCAGTGTGGGCAAACTTATCTAAGGAGTAGGCCTACCACAAAGCATTTTGGGAGAGGGAAAGCAATGGAGAAGCTATGAAAGTTTTTGTTGTCTCGGATCTGCCTGAAGGTGGATAACACACAAAATGGGATGGAGAGGGACAAGAATCTAAAATTATGGTAAGTACATAACTTTCACTTTTTTTGCTTTTAGATGTAATACAGTCCAGCAAAGAAGGCCTGAAAGAGACTTTAAGTCAAGTCTAAAATGATAGCTTATTTCTACAGTATAGAATTAGCTTTTTATTACCAGTAGCTAAAATTGAAGTTATACATTTTTTTATTGGACGTGTTTCTTCAAAATTTTCATTCGCAAAAGGGAGGTAGGGAGAAAAAGGTTGGAGAGCATTGGTTCATTAGCAGAATGCACAGATAAATATAGCCTGTAAGAGCAGAAATACACAAATAACCTAAACAAATTGGAACTTGTGAAACAGAATCAGGGGAATAGAGCATCAAGCAATTCTTGAAAAAAAGGATTTAAGAGATGGTATTTGAGTTGAAACAGGATGGATAGAAATGAGGAGAAGCTATTAATTACCAGATGTACTCTACTAATAGTGGATGAACAGTTAGGTGTAGATATATAGCTATCTGAAGGAAATGGATGAGAAACAGAGTGACAGTACCTTTTGTTCATGCTTCCTGAAAAGTCTCTATAAGAGAACTATGTCTATTTTGTCAGATTTATTAGCATTCCGGCAAGGCATATTTTAACCAGTAGAAGATTGGAACATTTTATGCACCACTACAGATGTGTTAGGGGCCCAAGAACAGTTTCTCTTCAGTGTGAAAGAAAGTCTCTGAGAAATTATTTTAAAAGGGTTGGAAAGAGATGACATCAGTGAGGCAATGGAAAACAGGGAATACATATACTACTCTCTGATATTTAAAAAATCTGGGCTCAACTGGATAGATTTTACATCACACAACAGCACGTGTACTAAGTCAAAAGCTTAGAAACAAACTATCCCTTTATCAGACCACACTCCAATAATGCTGGATATTAAGCTTCAGCTTAAACTGAACAGAGCAAAGCACTGTACTTCCCTACACAGGCTAAAACAATAGACAGTCAAGATATTGATGACTGGTACTCTATATAAAAAAAATGCTGCAGTTATATGCCCCTAGACAGGACAATATCGTTGAGGGATTAGAGGAACTTAAATGATAACTTCAGCAAAAGCAAAAGGTAGTAATGAAAGAAAGAGACATTTCAGAAAATCCAAAGGGGAAAAATAAAGGAAAAATATCACAAATTAAAAAGCTGTGAGACAGAAGGGAGAAATTAGAGGAAGAAGAACAGCAGCAGATACAATAGAACTGAAAGAATATTTGATTAATATGTGTGATAAAATGGCTCAGTTCAGGTACAAATGTTTTTTGACAATAACCCCACAGCCCCAAAAATCCTTGCTAAACAACTGTGGCAGCAAAAAGTTGTAAGCATGGTTAATAAGCTATAAAGTCCAGGCATAAAAAGGTTAATTAGAGATACAGAAGAAATACAAGATGCTTTTTGGGGCTACTGTATTGAGTTACATAAAGATAATGACTTACTGGAGAAGCAAACAAAAATGTAAAAGACCATGGGGAAGCTAAAGCTGTAAACACTACATTTAAATGATAAGGATAATAAGATGAAGAAAAGATTAAAGGAGTACTCCATAACATGCAAGTAACATACCTCAAGGGGCAGATGGACTTCCAGCTGAGATCTGGAAGGGGAGGAGGTCTTGAAGATTTGGGAAAGTCTATTCAACAGATTTATTATCTGTGAATAGATCCCAGCCTAAAGGAAGAAAACAGAGGTTGTGGTTCTTCTAAAAGGGTAAAGATCCCCACTGGCCCATCCTAACATAGCCCCAGACCCATCTTAAAACATGATTATACATTTTTAATTTCAATATTAGTGAAAGGGATTACCCTGCTTTTATGTAAAATTAACAAAATTCAGTATGGTTTTGTTGAAGACAGGCAAGCTTGATAATATACACACATATCTTGGTACAGACAGACAGACTGAATACTTCACTTTTTGATAGTCTAGACATGGAAAAGGCATTTGATAGGGTCAAGTGGGCTTATTTTTTATAATGGAACAATTCAGTTCCACACAGAAAATGATACAGACATATATAAACAATGTGTGTATATAAGGCTGCAGTACAAATAAATGGGGAACATGTCAGGAGTTGAAGTTAACAGGAGGAACAAGGCAGGGGTGTCAACTTTCTCTGTTGCCCTTTGCAATATGTATTGATTCATTATCAGCTAAAATGATTTGGACAGCAGCAAAAAATATCATTATTTGCAGATGACATTTTATTATATATTACAAACCTTGAGGAAGGAATTCATACTCTTTTCCACTTACTAGTTTCAAGAATTTTCTGAATATAAAAGTAATGAAAGCAAGCTAAAAGCAATAAATATAAATTATACTGCAGCATATGATTTGGTATAAAGGTATCCTTAACTATGGGGACATGAACATTTTAAATATTTGGTTGTGTGGAATGAGTCATGTGGTTCAGGCACAGCAAAGGAAATGTAGGAAGAACCCAGACTAAAAATACTATGGAAAATAAGGGATGTAAAAATGTTAATTCTAGACCCAGATAGCAAAATACAGATTATAAAGATGTTCATGGTGCCATCAGTCATATACATTGGGCAATTATATTACTCTCTCCATGAAAATTATAGGAACTCTCTAGATCATATGTTCATAAGACGATACTAGGCTATTGGCCCGGAGACCCTTATAAGCCTAGCCAAGAATTTCACCCATGTTCCCACAAAGTCAGCACCTGTTTTCCCTGTCCAGCAGGGACACAGGTGGGATCCCAGGGGTATATTTTCTGTTTCCCATCCAGTCATCAGGTTCCTTTGAAAGAGGGCTAGTGAGGTAGATGGGGGAGTTGTTGGCACAAATCTATCCCGCCAATGAGTTCTATTAATGTCACAGACCAGGTTGTGACCTTGCGTGCAGGTTGCTTGAGTCAAGTTTGACTTGCAGATATGCAGCAACTCCATCAAGGCTGTGTCTGAGATGGCCTTGTATGCCAGACACAGGTCACCTCTGAGCAGTCTGTATGAGACTGAGTAGAGGGACATGGCTTTTAGCCTATCTGTATAGGATAGGTGTTTGAGACCCTGGATTTTCCTGGTCAGGAACCTCTGTGGTCTCTCCAATTGCTGCATATGCTTGACAAGGTACATGCCGACGGGGGCATTGTACTCGATAATGGGTTGAATAAGGGAGGAGTACAGGGATGTTATGACCTCCTTGTTCCTGGATGAAATACCCTTACTTATGAGGTTGGTCATGTAGAAAGCCTTCAGTACAATGTAGGCAACACGGTGGTCAAAAGTCAGGTTGTTATCAACCTGGGTGCCCAAGTCCCTCACAACTGACTGCATGCTTAGTATGTTCTTGTTAATGTGATAATTAGTGGGGACACTATTTTCCCCAAAGGGGATGATGATGCATTTCTTGGCATTCAGTTTGAGGCCGTGCTTCTGGCACCAGTCATTAGTTTGGTTAAGGCTCTCTTGGCGGATCATGAACTTAATTTATATTGGAGAATAACAGGCCAAGAATAAGCTAATTCTCCCTCATGAACAGGGATGACTGTCACTCCCAAACTGGAGTTCAAGGCCACACAATTAAGACTGACATATATAATGTAAATAAAACCTATACCCAAATGGAAAATACTAAATAAGTAATACAAGTTGAATATATGCAAAAATGGGAAAAATATATATGAAGGAAAGGTTGAGATTCTTTAGTCATGGCAACAGAATGAAAAAAAGTTGAGTGAAAGCACGTTTTTTTAGAAGATTAAACAGCTTCTACAGAGAACTACATGTATGCTATTGATGTCACAGGTACTCCCTCATAGCACTACAGCTAGGAAAGTCTGTAACAGTGAATGAATTGCACGAAAGAAAAATAAACCGGTGTAGCCTGAAAAGGGAACCATTTTTTATGGGAACTAAGCCTGAAGGTAAGCATACTAACATGGAATGAATCCGGACATATTCCATTAAGAAAATAAACATTATCTACCCTTTTAAGGACTCCTTAATGAATATAAGGATAAAGGAAGGCATCTGGCAACAAGAAGGTGCAACTGAACTAGGAGAGTGAAATTAAAAACTGACTGGGAAGTGAGATTGGGGCAGAGATATCTGACCAACTGTAAAAAATATATATATATTTGGCCCCTAGATATGCATCAAAATCAAGAAGTCTTATATTTGGATGGAAATATTTTCAGATATTTTTATACACCCATAACATTTTCCAGTGACCACATAAAATTGTTGAAGATGCAGCAATAAATAAAATGGTAGGCAGACCATATCTATGGGGATTTTGTGCTGATGGTTAATTTTAAGGTACAAATACATCAACCTAAAATAGAGAATTCGGAACTTTGGCTTTATGTTGATTAAAATAATGTTTCTGTTGAACTGGTGCTCAGGTTTTAACATGGGTGCATATAGAAGTAAGCTAGTTAATTTTAATTTACTTGTAGGGAAGAAATGTTTTACAAGGATATGGAAAAAAAAGGATTCCAGTGAAGATAGATACATTCATAGAAACAGATAATAGCATCCAAGATTAGAGTGGCACAAAGGATGAGAGATAAAAAGACCATTTCCAAGTGATAACTCTAGGATTGCCTCCAGCAGAATTAATGATGAACTGGTTGCTAAGAGTTAATAGATGGAATCAACATAAGATAAGATGAGAGATGTAATTACACTGTCAGTTTGGAAACAATCCTCTCACGTAACAAAAAAACAAGACACCAAACAGGTTGTTATCTGATGCACTTCATCTGTCACACAAGTTCAGGACACAACACATAAACCTACAAAAGCAGAAGCACTCACTGGAAGCCTACCAAAAGATCAGAGACCTCCCAAGCACAAATTATCTGCACACATCTCAACATGTATAGAAACCACTGCACATAATAACACACATATCAGTGTCTCTTCAAATAAGTCCCTAAGGCAAAACACCTCAAAACCTAATGTCTTGGTCATAGGAGACTCCATAGTGAGACACAATGATGTCCCCCTCACCAGGCTGGACAAGGAGACGGTCACGGTCAGCTGCCTATCAGGTGCTAGGATTCATCAGACCATGCATGCACTCAGGTCACTCAACAACAGGTACCGTTATGACTCTTTCATAGTCCATGTTGGGGTGAATGACTTGAGACTTGCCTCCCTGGACTATATGAAGAGAGACATGACTGAACTCACAAGATTATGGGTCCCAGGCAGGTATAACCCTAGCCCTAAGCAGCATTCTGCCATCATTTAGGATGATGCCACAATATAAACAAAGAAATGATTGACTTCAAGGATTGGCTTAGTTTCTGGTGTCAGTCCAGGGGAATCAAGTATTTGTCAGCGTGAGAAGACACGGTCAACAGGCCACGCTGCTTTACTAGAGATGGTCTGAACCTGTCTCCCTTAGGCTTTCTGTTACTGGCTAAGGTACTTGCCTCCCCCATAGTGTCTTTTTTAGGCAATGTCAAAACAACATTTCCGACATAGCAAAATCCACTTGAGACAAACTCAAGGTTCTGCTGCTTAATGCTAGGATAGGAGTCTAAACACGAAACTGCACTCCCTGGAAGTATTCCTCACCTTGGAAGATGCTAATGTCTGTGCAGTCACTGAATCATGGTTCATGGCCATGGAGAGCACCCCAGTTGTGCAAGGCTACAATGCCTTCCACACATTCAGACCTCAGAATGAGCATGAAAGAACCAAAGGTGGAGGTGTATCCATCTTCATTAAAGCCAAGTACACCTTGAGATTGGTCACACAATACGACTCTCTCAAACTACTCCATGCCCAATTAACTATAGGCAAAACACCCTGCCACATCACTGCTAGCTATAGGTCCCCATCCATGAGCCAAGAAAAGCACAATGTCTACCTGGCCATACTGGAGTCACTCGCCATACAGCCCAATACCTTAGTCATGGGAGATTTCAATTATCCCTCCATCAACTGGGTAACATACATGAGCTCAAACATGCTCACCCAGGGGTTCCTGGACTTTGTCAATGCAAATGCTCTGGAACATATACTCTGCACCCCCAGAAGGTGCTGTAATATCCTTGACATTGTAATGGTATAAAAAGTTTTTTACCCCCTGCAATCACAGGCAATACTGACTCCTATGCAGAGATGTACACAAATGCCCTGTATAATCATCTTAACAAGTGTACAGACTCGGTTGTACCTGACTGGATTAAAACCAGGCCCTTGCTAAAAAACAAGCCACCTTGGTGGACATCTAGTATAAGCAGATTGTATAACAAAAGGGAAGAAACTGATATCCAAGAACAAGAGACAACTGCTTTTACAGGGGAATAATTCCCTCCACAGATTGAGCAAGCAAATTGTAAAGTCCTCTAGAGCTAATTATGAAAATAGCATCCCTAGCCAAGGATATTATAAGGCATTTTTTAACTAAATCTGAAATCTAAACGGGAGTGCCCAGCAATTCGGCACAAATTGGTAGGAGATGGTACCACTCACACTATACCGGAGGAAACTGCCAACCTGCTAGCTGACAGATTTGCTGCAAACTTCACCCCCTTATCCCCACCGGCCATACCTCAAAGCAAACGTGACACCAGTTCTCTACCTAGTATCAATAAAGATCAAGTCATATCTGCTCTCTTCAAAGTCAAAAACACATTCTCAGTGGGACCAGATAACATCCCAGGTTGCTTACTAAGCAATCTAAAACAGAACCTAGCTGACCCACTTGCCATTCTCTTTAACCATAGCCTGAGAACTGGCTTTGCACTAGCAGAATGGAGTATAGCAACAGTAATTGCCTTGCATAAAGGGGGGCCATCGATCGATCCTGGGAACTATAGACCTACAAGTCTAACCCACCTCATCTGCAAGGCCATGGAAAGGATCATAATGGACCTTATCAACAAGGTCATAAACAACCTTCAAACTCTAGATCCAACCCAGTTTAGCTTTGTTAAGGGTAGATCATGCTTACTGAACCTGGTAGACTTCTTTGAGAAAGCCACCAAAACCCTGGATGAAGGTAACACAGTGCATACAGCCTATATGGACCTAGCTAAAGCCTTTGACAGAATCCCCCACTCAGGTATCACTGAAAAACTCTCCCAGCTAGGTGTTAACCCTTACATCACTATATGGGTAGCTAATTAGCTCACCAACAGAGCAGATACTGTCAAAGTTGGTGACTGCACCTCTGCCAACAGACCTGTCGCCAGTGGCATACTGCAAGAATCTGTACTGGGCACTTTACTATTTGGAATCTATTTCTCAGAAGTCCAGGCTAAAATAGATGGACTTCGGCTTACTAAGTTTGCTGTTGATTGTAAACTACGAGCAATCATTGAGTCCCCCAGTGACATTAACATAGTACAGGAGGGGCTAATACAAACAAATGACTGGTGCAAAAGTCACGGTCTAAATCTAAAAGCAAAAAAGTGCACTATTATCCTATTTGGCAAAGCGGAATTTCCCACTAATTACAATATTGACAGTACCCCTCTAAGTTCGAACCCAGTGGTGCGAGACCTGGGAACACAGGTCAACAGCAATCTGAAGTTTGACCATCAGGTTTCCACAGTGGTAAGGAAAGCTTTCTACATTGTGCATCTCATAAGTAAAGGCATCACATGCAGGTCTAAGGATGTTATAACCCCACTTTACTTGATCTTAGTGAGACCATTAATAAAGTACAATACTACCTTCTGCAGGTATCTCACCAGACATCTGCAGCAACTGGAGAGACCACAGAGGTTTCTCACTAAGAAGATACAGGGCCTCCAAACCATGACTGATGTGGATAGACTGAAAGCCCTGTCACTGTACTCTATATCACATAGGCTACTGAGAGGCAACTTGTGCCTAGCCTACAGGGCAGTCTTTGACCCCAAGCTGATGGAAATGCTGCACATCCGTAAGTCAAATGGCACTAGAGTCACTCACTCTAGGGATCTCAACCTTGCCAGTGCCATTAACAGAACATGCTGGAAAGACAGGTATGTCTTCCAGAGATTGATGCTGCTCTGGAATAAACTTCCAATTCATGTGAAGCAGAACTCCTCAATGATCCTATTCAAGCACAACCTGGACAAATGGATGGGTGACTGCAAATTCACCCCAGAGGTGGCAGCCATGTTCCTCATGGGCAGAGGTAGTTTGTGCTGATCCGTAAAGTATGTCCATCTAACCAAGGACAATTGGGGCAACCGGAGATTAATATGCCTAGTAACCTCCTATGAACCTATGAACATCCACCCTCAAAATATTATTTAATTATTATAACTTGTGTCAATGTATTTGCATATGAGTTATATGCATCTTCAAATGATATGAATATGGTTTGTACTTTGTTTAAAACTCTTTTGACTGGATGTTGATAGAATGTTTCAATCAAATAGTGCTTATGGAAAGAAAATTTGGAATCTATGTTATACTCCAACTGTCAGCATTTTTCTCAAGAGAATCTGGAGAAATACTTCCCCAACCTAACTCTGGAAGTGAGAGTGTTGGGCAAGGACTATTTCAGGGCTCTGCGATACATGGCCTCCACCATCTTGATTGTGCTTTAGACTAGGTTGCGTGATATGACTCTAATGGTGTTTGAGATACATCTAGAACTAACATTCCAAGTCCCAGAAAGGAGTGATTCCCATGTTACCATGCTTTCCAAGAAACTGAAATTATGCTCCAAACAAGTGATACTATAAATATGGGAGTTCTATTATTCAGGAACCCCAACCAGACACTAACAGATTCTTCAGTTCTCGCTTGAAGAGCAAGCACACAAAGTCCAAGAAGTGTGGAATTCAACTCAAAGGAAGAAGCATATTAATATGAAAGAAGTCATCACCTTGCTTCAGACTCTCAAAGCTTTTAGACCAGTGTGGACAAAGGGTGTCCTTTAGATGGTTACAGACAATAATATGACCATATGCAGTATACAGCTTAGCAAGCTAGCCATAACTGCCTGGGAATGAGCTCTCCTGTCCTGGATGACCCTAAACACAGTTTACATCCCCTTACATCAAAACAGTGGCTGATCAATTTAGGAGGTCAAAATCAGACCTGCATGAATGGATGTTATATAGGAATGTTATTGTTCTGTTAGTGCACAGGTGGGTGGTCCAGAGATGGGCTTGTTTGTATCCTCCTAAAAAAGTTCTGCTCAAGAGCACCCTGCAAGGAGGCTTGAACAACATATACCTTTGTTAACTAGATGAGTCTCTTCCTATATATATATATATTTCCTCCTGCTCCCCAAGGTGATCTAGAAGACAAGACAGGAAAGGCCAAAGATGCTGCTGACAACACTTTTGTGGTCTGAGTAGCTGTTTTTGAAAATGCCCAGGAAGACATTATGCACTGTCATTGCTGGTGGATTTCCTAAGGCAGGACAAGGAGGTCCACTGTGCGCCCCAAACTGGCAGTTTTTCAACTTGGATGAACTAAGTCTATTGACATTCAGGCACCAGTTCCTAGAGGACATGCTGAATGTTCTTAGAGGCTAGAAAACCAGCCAGCAGAAATTCCTATTTATTTAAACAGAATGGATTTCTGGTGCCTTGGGTGAAATCAAGATCCTAATATGGCACTGTTAAGTGTGCCTTTTAATGCAGGATTAGCCTATATCTCCACTGGCCATTTTAACCTAGCAACCACTGGAACTACTGTTGGATCTATCAGTCAAACAATTACTTGCTGCATATTACATTTGGGACAAGCATGATAAAGTGCTCATCATGTATCTGAAGTGTGCCTTGAAAACAAATACTCAAGCAACTTATAAACCTACAGCCACCATCCCTTTTAAGTACTTGACTTGGAAAACATCCTTGGTTGCTATAACCTCAGCTATAAGAGTGACAAACTTCCAAACATTAATGTGTAAGGAACATTTTAGTATGTCTTAGTATTTCACAGGGACACAGTGAACCTGAGGACAAATTCCTCCTTTATGCCTAAGGTAATGACATATTTCTCATTCAACCAAAGTATTCAGCTTCCCAACTATTACCCAATTTGCAATCAAGTGCAGAAGAGTATCATATTGTCTAAAAGTGCACAAAACAAAAAAAAAAAAAAAAGAGAAAATCCATTCAGATGTCCTTCCTTATTATGGTTGCAGTATTCCTTACAGAACGGATATAGTGCAGAGGGCAGCCATAAATCCAGCCAGCATACCAGTCTTAGGCCCTTCCAAGCACCATAAGTCAAATGTATGCCCTAGATCTGAGGCATAAAGTACATAAATAATGTACAAGCACCAAATTCTCAAATCTTCTTTGCCACCAGTCCAAACATTCTTTTTGAATTCAGTCTGTGAGGTGGTCATCGTGTTGTTTCAGCTACCGAGCCAAAGGCAGATAAGTACCCAGTTAGGTACTCCTCCTTTTATCTGTCTTGTTTTGGTTATTTGTTTTACATGTCACCACAGAAAGGGGAAATGAGTGTGTGGGAGACAGATTCCCCATAAATACAGATATGAACAATGCCTTTTTCTTTTTAGGCACTGACCACAATCATGCTCTGTGAAATATTTGTCAGGTCGTTGTACCCAAGACCCTGCACAGTCATCTGTCCTCTTGGATTTCTAAAACTTTTTGTTATTCTTTTCATGGCAAGCAGCTTCCCTCTTCAGTTCTTGCAAATTCTACTAGGGTGATGGCTTCTTCTAGAGCTTTTTTCAAGGGTCTTGATGCGCAATCCATTTTCGAAACTGCTACTTGGTATTACGTGCATATCTTTGCAAAGACCAACAAGTTG
The DNA here is from genome assembly GCF_019279795.1 of Protopterus annectens. Taxonomy (NCBI): domain Eukaryota; kingdom Metazoa; phylum Chordata; order Ceratodontiformes; family Protopteridae; genus Protopterus; species Protopterus annectens. The sequence goes on along the minus strand of NC_056741.1, from coordinate 729,527,083 downwards.
GATGTGTTTTTTTACAGTTAGGGCAGGTTTTGTCAGTTCCATCCTCCATGGTTTTAAGGAGGGCTCTTCTATTGCCTCCTCCTATTCCTACCTTCTTCAGTAGCTTTTGTACTCTCCCTTTGTAAGAAATGAAACAGTGATAAGGAAAGACATAGTGCAGTTGTGCAACATCTTACTATAACAGTTGATGTCTTAATTTCTGCTATTGCAGTATTCTGTCCTTTCTCTTCCCTGGTCACATTTTTTGTTGCTGTCTGGCTGAAGAGCCTTTCTTATTCCCCTTTCTGGATGTACACACTATATTGTTGTTTTTCTCTTGGGTTGCTCTGGTTCTTCTGGGGCAACTCAGTTCTGAGACTTTAGTGCTAATATGTCACTTATGTAACGTATGCCTCAGCTGTAGAGCATATATCTAACGTATGGCACTTGGAAGAGTCTAAGGCTTTGGCATGCTGGTCGGACAATGTATGGATATCCTTTGCAGGATATCCCTTCTGTAAGGAATACTGCAACAGTGAAAAGTAGGGCATCTACTGCAGTGTTAAGAACTTGCACAACTTTACTGTTTATCTTGCTACAGGGAGGTAGGAACAGGCCATGTCAAAACAGTCTCTCTCTAAATGACTGGCACACTGCATCATTTGTCACGCATCCCAAAATAAGAAACTGGCAGTCTCTGCTTAAACTTGCTGTACTAGGGGCACAGTTACAACTATGGCCTACTTAAGGAAGCTAACATACAAGCTATTATGGAAGAATCTGTTTGGGCATTGGTTCACACACTTTTACAACACTATATGCTGAACAGTGCTTTAACTAGACTTTGGTACCCTACAGACATATTACAAAGTATGCTACAATTCAACCATTCCACCGCCACCTTCCCTTCATACTGTAACTCTGGAAATCTTCCCAATGGTCAGGACAACTGCAAAAGGGATTTAAGCAAGGTACAGGGTATAACTGTTGGCACCAATTAGAAAACCCTTTCCATCTGCTTATATATGATCTTCTAGTCCTCAGGAAACAGGTGCCTATCATTCAAGCAGTCAGCTGTAGTTGCTTTGAGTTGGGATGTATCAAATACACTTGTTCTTATGTGAGTAACTCCAGTCTGTGGAAGCTTATGGTAATTGCCCCTAGCCAATTCCAAAAGAAAGGAGAAACACTGTTGCCAGTGTCAGAATGGTGTCACCACAATGATCTTTGGGGATTCCTTCTAAATCTTCAAAAGTACCCTGAATATCAGTGAAAAAGCATACAGGAACTTTCCTGTCTAAGGAAAAGAAAAGGCAACTACCTTCCAGGTCTTCTTGCATGGAGTCTTGGAACAGAATCTTGCCAGTTGATTGTTTGGAGAGGAGGAAAAAAAGTTTATCAGAGGAACTCCTCACAGAGGATCAAATATTGGAAAATGCTCTGATCTAGTTTCCATTCACAAGGGTCTGCCATGCAATTTTGTTCTGACTGTAAGATGCCTGTAAAGTGAGACTGCTGTAAAGCTATATCCCATGCTAAATTGGATAGTCTGTAAAAGGGGTAAGATTTGGTTCCCCCTTTCTTATTTATGTACCACACTACTGTGGTATTATCTGTAACTGCTTGAAGTAGTCATGGGTTCCACAGATGATTTACAGTATTGAGAATCTTTACATAAGAGTTAGCATCTCTTTTATGTTTATGTACATTTGTCTGTCATTCTTGTCCCCAAGACCTTGTACTATTATTCACACCTGAGACTTCTCCCCATACAAAGTCTGAGGGATCTGTTATGACTGTGCAATGGAGCAGGGGAGTGGAAGGAGAGACCTGGATTCAGGTATATCTGATGTAATTTAACCAAGTAATTTCTCTTTTCACAAATCCCAGAACTGGAATTTGAAAAGACAACATGTGCTGATGCTGGGACCAGAGAAACTTCAGATACCATTGTATCTTTCTTATGGGGAGTCTTGCAAGAGATAGGATGAGTAGAAAACCCCTGGAATACATCTAAATAACTATCTACTCTTTTTTTTTTTTTTTCTTGTGGAAGAAAAGCTCTTTGTAATAAGGTGTCCAGCAGGCTCCTTTAAAACACAATCCTGTGTGGAGTTAAAAAGACATCTGAATGCTCTTGTGGAACCCCAGCCTGTGTAGGAGATCTCTTACCCAAGTAAGAGATTCCTTACACTTTGAAAAAAAAGACTCCACAAAGATAGGCAAGTCATCTAAGTATGGAAAGGTGGATATTCTGTAGCCTGCAATGGGCTATGACAGGAGCTAGACACTTCATGAACACACTTGAACAAGTGGATAGCCCAAAGGGTAAGGCAGAGAACTGATAATGTAAACCAGCCACACATCCTTAAAAATGTCTGAAATCTAGATGAATAGGAATGTGATGATATGCATCTTTTAAATCTAAGGTTATGAAAATAAAATCAAATGAGGAAGAATGGCCAACAGGTTGTGATGTAAAAACATTTTGAATTTGGTACTATCACAAACTGATTTAGGAAAGAAAGATCCAGAAATGGTCTCCATGAGACAGCATGCGATGTAAGACAGGAGGGAAAAGAAGGATTTAGTCTGACAGATTAGGAGAGGTCTCCTAGAAAGGAGGAATTTCCTCTCACTCATAATCTTCAGAACCCATTTGTCTGAAACAACCAACTGACAAAGAAAGAAATAAATGCTTCAGACTTTATGGAAGGGGTAAGGGACTGACAGGGTGAGGGGAGAGGCAAAGTCCCTTAAATAGTCATTCTGTCCTATTTGACTGTTCCTCTTTTCTGGTGAGGGGCTTCTTTTTGGTGCCTCCTTGTCATTGCTTTTTAAATGCCTGTTTACCAGCATTCTGCTGAGACTGTTTATGTTGTTTCTTTCCAAAACTGGACAAGGGAACAAAAAGTCCCTTGGAAAATGTAGAGAAAAATCTGAGAGATTCCCTTAATCAGTTTATATTTCTCTTCACATTTTTGATAACCTCTGCAGAGGGTCCAAAAACTAAATATCTATTCAAAAGAGAATTGAAAATGTAATTTCTGACATCTTCTAAAAGGTTCTGAAAACAGTCAGGCACTTAACATCAAAAGAATACTGGTGACAACAGCCCAGGAGTCAGTATTTATAGAATCATAAACACACTTCAAACAATGAGTAGTGACATGAGAAACATTAGAATTAGATTACACAAAGTAGAAATTTCCTCCCAAGAAGAAACTGCTGCTAAAACATTCCGCCTTTGTTCACAGTTAGTATAAACTTTAACAATTTAACCATGACAAGTCAGAATTCTAAAAATCAAACATGCAGAAGCATACACTTTTCCCCCAAACGCATCAATAACTTTATCATCCTTCCCTGATGTATAAGGATTAGCATTAACAAAATGCTTAGCAACAACTGGATTAACTAAAGATATATTGGGCCAGGTCTAGGATTACTGTATAAAAACTTGAAAGACTGAGGAACTTTGTACATTCTATTTGCTTTCTTAGGGGGAGATAGGTGACTGTCAGGAAAAATACACTCTGTGACAAACATCCTTTAATCCTGACAGCATTGGGGGAGGGTGGAATTCTAGTTGTAGCAATTCATTGTATTTTAAGGGACTGTGAAACTTCAGTGTTTTCTCACTGAAAACACTGGCACATTCTGGAAACAGCTTCAGAGAAACTGAATCCCTCACAGGAAGAATCATATACCATACTCTCCTCAAAATTGGAATAAAAAATCTGAGGAGAAAACCCACATCTGTCCCTTCACATTCGCAAACAGATTAAAAATCTTGAAACTCTTTAGGAAAAGAGGAATCCCTTTTTCTTTTACCAAAAACACTTTATAAAAAGGGTCAACAATCTGTACAAGACCCAGAGTGAAACCCAATAAATTACTCTTGCCTAGAGAAACTGACATAGAAATTAAATGTTTAGTTTACTGTCTTGTTTTGACAGGAAAGTTGAGGAAGGCAGACCGTATTGCCAGTAATGGCTTCCCCAGGGATGGGCACAACATTCTGGCTAAACAAGGGCACATTTCTTGCCCCGTCTCCAAACCCCGGTCCATGGTGGCTGTATGGACAACACCAGAGTGATCTGAGGAACGAGCATTGGTCACAGTTGCGTCCCCCACCTGCGGCTAGGGCAAATTACCAGCCTGCCATAATGGCAAAGGTTTCTTAGTTAACTTTTTATTTTTCTGTCTGGAAGAAGGTCTAATGAAGCAACTGGTAGATTGTTCCATGGTCAAGTCAAAAATGGTGCTTATTTCCCTGGGAAGCTTTGCAGCAATAGTTGATAAAACAAGAAATTAGAAAAAAGTCACTTTTTCCCTATCCGAAGCACAGTAAAAAGCACTTTAAACACTTCCTCAGCCCCATAAAGTAAAATAAATAAAGCTTCTCCACAGAAAAAGTAGTTTTAACATCTTTTTTTACCAAAACAATGTCCTCCCATTTAAAAGTACATAAAAGTAATGGGACAGTCACGAAAAATATTTTTCCATAGCTTTAAAGTAGTTTTTTTTCACACACACAAAAAATAGTTTATAACTAAAAAGTAATGTGGATGTTTTTTTCTCCTGAAGGGAGCTCTCTTTTTGGCAGCAGGAAAGTTCTGAAGGGCTTGGTGTCCATGTAGGTTGAGCTTGAGCTAACAATTTGGGCAAACAGCAGGTGCCCTGAAGCTTTGGAAGCTGTCTGGCTGTATCCAATGCAGGATATAACCCATATATAGCTTAGGCTACTGCAGGAGTGATCAATATGAAGATCATCATTAAATAGTGTTATACCTGCCAGGAGCAAAAATGCAGGATGTAATCGGGCATCCTGATTTAGGCCTTATGATGCCTAGTAAAGAAGCATGTAGCTATTTTTATTTATGTTGGATCAAATGATCTCATCCTTAAGGATTCACTGACTTATAGGGAAATTACAGCTCTCTTAGATAACAGTTTGTACAGATCTTAAGAATTTTTTTATATATGATATTTGAAAAAAAAATGAGTCAGGTCAATATGAATATAAAAACGGTCTGTTTTAAAAAGTGGGAATGTACAGAACGTCCAAGCCTAACATGGGGCACATATGTATTTAGTTAGGATGGAGTCCACTTATCAGGATAAAGGAAGAGATTTTTTTGTAGCAGATATATTCAATATTTGGCCAACACAAAACAGAATTTGTGCTGGGTCAGAAATTTAACGTTTAACAAACAGCAAAATGTGATTTATCTGCGTTTGTTTTTAATGCAAAGAACTTTAGTTGTAAAGTTATTCTTCTTCTTCTTCTTCTTTCGGCTTTTTCCCGGTTAGGGGTCGCCACAGCGGATCACCTTGTCCGCACATTGAATGGCAGAGGAGTTTTACAGTGTCGAGTTGCCAGCCCGGCGCCCAACCTTCCACAGAAGGCACACTCACACGCACACCTAGGGCCAATTTAGAGTGTCCAATCCACCTGCAGCATGTCTTTGGGATGTGGGAGGAAACCGGAGCACCCGGAGGAAACCCACGCGACCACAGGGAGGACATGCAGACTCCGCACAGAAGGCACCCCAGCCGAGGATCGAACCGGAGAACCTCTTGCTGTGAGGCGGCAATGCTAACCACTGCACCACCGTGGCCGCCCTTTAGTTGTAAAGTTATTACTACTGGGAAATTTGCTGTGCTCACATAAGATTGATGATGTTATTGTTAGTGAAACATGGTTAAAGAACAATGACTGGAAACCAGTTCTGCCATGGTATGAATGTTTTTACTGTAACAGTCTAACAAAAATCAGGTTTAGATGTTATCTTAGGGATTATAGATTATGTGGTTCTTACATCTTTGATAACACCAACATGGTAGACTGGAACATATTACAACTGTTGTAGTGTATAGACCACAAAGCCAAGTGTTGATGACAAAGAAGATTCATACTTTTCTTACAAGAAGGAAAATAATAGCTGGATACTTGAATTTACAGACAGAGACTAGAATAATTGTGATTCTACAACTTTAATAAAATTATTATAATATATGTATAGGAACAATCACTGTAAATTATAAACAAATCTACTGGAGAACATACTCAATATTGTTTGCATTCTTAAGGAGATGATCAATATCATGACAAGTTTAACCACCTTTGATGAGTAGCAACCACAAGGTTATAAAGATAAAACTACTGCTAGATAATTCTGCCAAAATGGAATGTAAACCAATGCAGAGAAAATTAGTATCACACTATATGGAGGCAAAACAGTCACTATGTAAAACTAACTGGAGTAATGCATTCAGTGGAAATATGGCAGAAGAAATGTGGCATATTTTTCAAGGGAAACTGACTGCAAAAAAACTGAATGATGTTTGGCATTATGAACTGACCACACAAGATCAGAAGGAAATATCTGCATAAGAACAATATACTTAAGATCAATGATAAAAAAAGATACAAGAAATGGGGTCAAGCTACAATGTTGAAATATACTGGACAGATGAAATACAAAGCGAGACAAGATCAAGAAAATGTATATAAAAATATTGAGCATAATAAGAAACCATTTTATAGACATAAAATATGTTAGGAGCAAAAATGTACACATCGATAAACTGCAATATTCTAAAATTTATTATAAAACACAATAGATAGTAGAAGTTATTTTTAAAATGTTATGCAGAACAGTTTGGCTGATAGTTTGTAATATTAGTTAAATCAGATGCTAAAATTAGATTTTTTTTAAACACCTTTATTAAATTATCACTCAAGACATAGGTAAAATACATATGAATCTATGAACAGAAAAGAAAACAAACCATTTTAACATTTCTATTTAAATACAATACACATCACATATATTTTTTTGCTATTATCATTGTCCAACATTACAAAATAATTGCTGAATTCCTGCCTTCCCTTAAACCTCACTCCTATTCCTGATCATCATTGTGCATGTACTATTCCCACAACTTCCATTTACTTCTATGTAATCTGCTCCTCCTTTTTTCTAAATATCCTGCTTCCAGTTCTTTTATCATACTCGGTACCTCAAAAATCAGCTGGTGTAGACTTTGGTTTCATTTTTTAGTAATTCCTTTTTGGCAGCCAACAGAATTAAACTTAACAAGGCCTTACTGTGTCTAGGCAATTCAGATCCTGTATGCTAGCTCAAAAGAATCATTTCCTTATTTACAGCCATTTGCTCGCCCAATATTTCTGATACAGTACTCTGTAGGGAATTTTTAAAATCTGCCAAATCACTGCACTCCCTAAACATGCATTCTGTCTTTCTTCTCCAACATCTGCCATCTACCAAAGGAAAAAGGGGTCTGAATGGAGAGATGAACAGTCACTAAGCAAAGGAAAGTAGTAATGCTGAAATTGAATTCATCCTCATGTCTTGGTGAGTACCTTCATGAGGTGGACCCTGTTGTCTACAAAATCTCACCAAGGTGACACTGATATGCAGACTGTATTTATATAGCATATATCATGGACAGAAGTAGGTCAAAAATTAAAAGAGATAGCTGGGTGCACAAGACCCAGGATAAAAAAGTGTGCAATCCTGGTAGGTGCACTGGTGCCAGGACTGAAAAATATTATAGTATACTATCTTCAAAATAAGGCAACATTCCTACAATGGGGCCAGCCCATGCCAGGCCCAGAGGGAGGATGCCCCCCTGTTATAGAAGGAAGTAGCAGTCCACAAAAATCACAAAAACTGATAGGCCAAAGAAGAGCCATAAAGACAATAGAGTAGACTATTGAGGATAAGAAAGACATTTTGTATTGTTACTATTATGCAAGAAGCCCAGAATTTCCAGACACAAGATATACAAAACAATTGAGAGAAATTAGTTGAAAGAAAAACACTTCCACAAGAAAAACTGTCAGAAGCTTCAAATGAAAAGTTGTGCTCATTAATACAACAGATTTGTGAAAAACAGTATATAGATCAATAAACTTTGATCTGTTTGAAAAAAGAAGCATTTGGGGAAGTGCAAAAATATAAACAACAAAACTAAGAGATATTTGAAAAGTATAAAAAGAAACATGGACATGAGAAAGAAAGAGAGATTTGATATGGTGTAATATTTATGCAAAGGAGAAAGCCAAATTAATCAATATAAAGAAGGCAGCCCCAAAGATGTTCGAAGAGAAATATATGCAAAGGCATCCAGATATGGAAAATTTCACAATAAAAAAATATCACAAAGATGGAAGATAGAAAACAAAATTAGTAAAGTAGAAGTTAAAAAAAAAAATAGAAGTTGAAGTTATGGAGTACCTGTGAAGTAAAGGATTTGGTGTAGAAAGTCAAACACAGGTTACATCACAGCATGATGGAGTGAGTCCCCAAAGTAAGGAAAAGCAAGAAGATTAGGAAACATCTGAAGAAGAAATATGGACATGGGAAAGAAAAAGAGATTTAATATAGTGTAATGTTTATGCAAAGGAGAAAGCAAAACTAACCAATATAAAAAGAGCAGCACCAAAGATATTTGAAGAGAAATACAGGCAAATGAATCCGGACATGGAAAACTTTACAATACAAAAAATAAGAAGACAAAGAGGAAAAACAGAAAAGGAGATCAGTAATGGAGAAGTTAAAGAAATAGAAATTGAGGTTATGGAGCACCTTTGAAGTGAAGGATTCAGTGTAGAAAATCTAATTCAGAAAGCACCACAACAGGATAGAGCAATGGACATCCAAATTAAGGGGAAACCAGTGGAACAGGAAACAGTTAGGCACCATATGAAGATAATTTGGAGCCTTCCACAGGAAACCAGTATAAATGTTCACTTGAAACTAGACAGGAAGGAAAGGAACAGGAAACTGATGTAGTCAATGTTGAGGAGTGATAGGACAGTGAGTTCCTATATGACAGAGCAATGGATGGCACAGGATGAAATTGAAGAGAATGTGTCACGGGAAGATGTTATAAAACCTTGTATAGAATGCCCACAGGAAATGGAAAAGAAGGGATGTGCCCTTAGTGTGGAAGAAAATGAGCTAAGAGAAGAGTTGCTTGCTTTAATAGACATAGACAGCTATATCAAGATCAATGAAAGAAATAAACTGCAGAAGGTTAATAAAACCTAAAAAGTCAGAAGTCTGATAAAACAGTGAACACAGTAATTAGGATTGTTCATAGAGATCCATGCGATATAACAGAAGTAAACAGGATATATTACCGTGCAGCTAAATTAATAACTGACAAAGTTCTACCACAAGAACACAGGGTAATGGGGGAAAGGAAGGGGAGAAATTGAATACCATTATGGAAATATCGAACAGAGAAAACTATAAAGCAGTTAAGACAAGAAGTGTAACTGTTAGAAGACTATAGAAGAGGGAACAGATCAACAAAAATACTAAGAAAGATAGATGTGATAAAAGCAATGCACAGTATTAGAAAAGACCATTATCTTTCATGCACTATCGCAAATAAACTAAAATTTCAGCACAGGCAGAAAAACTTAGAATATAGGAAGATAAATATAAAGGAAAGGTACAAAATTAGCAATGTATTGATGACCCATAAAAAGTTTTATAGAGAATTGGGAAACAAGGTAAAAAGAATTGAGAGGCCACCAAAAAAAAAGAAGAAATAGATACATTTTGAAGAAATATCTATGAAGACCCCATGGAACATAACAAAAATGCTTAATGAATAGAAGTAGTAAAAGAAAGAATAAGAAGTTTAAAGGTACAGGATACAAAATGGGATGAAGTAATAGCCAGAGAGATTGAAACAAAGTTAAGAAAAGCCTAAAATTGGAAAACCCTAGGTCCAGATGCAGTACCTAACTTCAGGTTAAAAAGTATTAACATCTTTGCATGAAGATTTAGTCATGAGTAAGAACTATTTATTTGCACACCCTGAACAGACACCAACCTGGCTAACAACAGGAAAAACAATGCTCCTACTTAAGAGTGACCCTGCAAGCTACCCTAAAAATTATAGACCAATAACTTGCCTTCTGACATCGTACAAACTATACACTGGAATTGATGCCAACAGAGTCTATAGTCATTTAGATGAAAACTCAATTATGGCAATAGAACAAAATGGCAATAAAAGAAAGTCATATGGAACAAAGGATCATTTGCTATTAAAGTCATAGTGGAGAACTGTAAGAACGGGAAGAATTTCGGTATGGCATGGATTGACTACTAAAAAGCATTTGATACTATCCCACATTCATGGATAAAAGGGTGCTTAAAAATTTATAAAATACACCCTACACTGACTGACTACATTACAGTGGCCATGAAACAAGTGTCAGACCACTTTGCAATTAAGCCATGATAAAGGACAAATTATTATTCCAGGGATAAAAATTCAAAGGGGGATATTCAAGGTTGACTCTCTGTCACTGCTGCTGTTCTGCCTTGCCCTTAACCCATTAAGCTGTCTACTTAATAGCTTAGGCTATGGCTATAATTTGGCTCCTGGAAAACAACAAAGTGTAAAGACTTCTCATCTACTCTTTGTCGATGATTTGAAACTGTATAGCTCATTAGATGAGGAACTAAAAGTAAAACTGCAAGCTGTCAAAACTTTTTCAGATGATATAAGAATGTCATTTGCTCTTGATAAATGGGCAAAAACAACCTTTAATGCAGGAAAACTGCAGCACCAAGAAAACATCAGTTCGGGACAAGAATGTGATATAAAAAAACTTCAACAAGAGGGAGTGTATAAATATTTGGGAATTAATGAAGAATCAACAATAAAACATGAACAAATGTGAATAAAACTCAGTAAGAAGTACTTTAGAAGACTTAAATTAGTCCTGAAAACAGCATTGACATCTAGGAACAAAATTTAAGCTATAAACCAATTTACTCTTTCTGTCCTAACTTACAGTTTTGGAGTGATTGACTGGCCCCAAAACGTGTTGGACAGATTACATAGGAAAACAAGAAGGATACTTCAAGCTCACCAAATGATTTATAAAAATCAATGCATACCATGATTATATATTCCCCGTTCCAAAGGAGGGACGGGCCTCCTCGAAACTGATTACATGTATGGATCTGCAATCGTGGGAGTTCACACATATTGGCTGACCTCACAAGACCCAAATGTAGTGAATGTTTTGAAACATGAGGAGAACAAATCTAAGATGACTTTCCTGCTTAATTTAGCAAAAGAATACCAGCGTCAAGCAGGAATGGAAATCAAACCACAAGTAGAATAAAATCAGGCAGCAACTGAATGTGCCAAAAAACAAAAGAAAGAATATAAGGTGAAGGACCAGATGAGAGGGCAATAAATGTGGAAAATGCATAAATATAGTTGCAAGTAAAGTAAACTTCTGGAAGAACCTCATGTTGATCAGGAACGAATGCAGGAATGGTTAAGGAGAGACAAATTCAAACCAAGAGAAGAAAGTTTAATATTGGCGGCACAAGATAGTGGGCTACGTACACATTGGTTTACAAAGTCCACTGAGCATGAGGGAGAAACAGACAAATGTAGGTTTTGCAAAATAGAATTGGAAACAGTTGCACACCTCGTTGCTGGTTGTGACATACTAATGGCAGAAGGACTGTATACTAAAAGGCATAATAATGAGGCAAGACTGTTGCATTGAGGATTGTGAAAACATTACGGTACTGAAGTGGCTAAAAACACTGGAAATCTGGGCCACAAAGCTTCATAGAAAATGATGAAGTCTACATCACATGGGATCATCCAACAGTTCAAAAGATAGATGCTAGAAAACCGGATATAGTGGTCCAGGAAAAGAAGACAAAATTAGCATTGATCACTGAAATTGCCACACCCAGTGACTACAGTGTCCTGCGTACAGACACAGTCATAAAATATCAGGATTTGCAAGCAGAAATGACAGCAATGTGGAAGAAAAAATACCCAGATAGTTCCAATAGTAGTAGGAGCAATGGGTCTTATAAAATGAGTCTACAATCATATTTAGATATGCTACCAATACATGTTAACACCATACAAATTGCAGGAGGAGTCATTACTGGGCACATAGTGGGTGCTGTAAAGAGCACTTTTGGCTGAAGTTAAAGAGTGAAACAATACTTATTTCATGAACCTTAATCGTACTTTGACTTAGGAATGGGGTCCATTCCTGTTATGGTATTAGAAACCCAAACAATTTGGAGAAATTAAAAAAGGAAAAATTCTTTGAAGTCTGCTTGGGGTAAAAATCTTATGGACTTGGTTGCATACTTGGGAAACGTACATATGTATTCCCATTGTTTTCTTGTAAATTGATTTTCCAGTCTCTCTTCCAAATCTTTTCTAACCTCTGATTGATTCTTTTAGTCATCCTGTAATATTGTATAGTCCATACCAATTACCTCTTTTTTAACAGCTGCTTCTGTTCTAGAGTCATCTAAAAACTCTACCAGAGCAGGTCTTTCAAGTAAAATTCCCCCTATCCCTTTCTCTTTGCCTGAGATCAATCTCTGATAGTGAAGGAAGTCTCTAGCCTGCAATCCAAATGTCTTCTTGGTTTCAACACTGTGTTATCACACCTGTTAAGAGTTATTTGCTCCCACATATCTTGGTTCCTTTGCCAGGTTTCTCCGGTAAATTCCAGCCCCCTTGCCTATTTTCTGTACCCCTACTTGCAGTCATCCCTACTGGCAAAACTCCCTACCTCTGTTCTTCTACTGGCTTAGTTCTAGGAATACTTTCTGCTACTTTATGAATTTAATATTCTGTATGGCTGCTGCTGTTCTCCTTAATGATCTGCATCCAAAATCCCACTCTCTGTTTTCTGAACAACCCCCTTCCTTCACCATCATCCCTTTCCACTTTGAATTATAACATTCTGCTTGTGTAATGTATATGAGCCTTAACTGTGCAACTCTAAAATATCCCTTCAAATCAGGAATAAAAGAAGTTATGTACTGACCATAATGTTCCATCTGAGTAATTATACTTCTTTTTTCTGCAACCTGTGGGTATTTGGATCCATATCGGATCCAAGCCAGCAACCTTTCTTCTAGCATCTGCTCCAAGCTCCTCCCCCTACCCATAATACACCACCATCTCCTATCTTCCCTCAAATTGAGTTTGCTGCAACCATACACTTTAGCAACTCAAACTAAATAAACCTAATGTTTATTCACATGAAAAAGTTAAGGGGGGCGGGGGGGGGGGTGGGAAGGTTGCAGAAAAATGAAGTATAACTACTCAGATGGAATGTTATGGTGAGTACATAACTTCTTTATCTAAAGTAGTTAACTTCATTTTATCTGCAACCTGTGGGACAGAGTTCCCAGCTACTCAAAGATCCTGGGAGGCCCTCATGGAAGGATATTCCTGAGCACCGCAGAGCCAAAGGATGCTCTCCCTCTTGAAATCAGATCTAATTTGTAATGGGAGATGAAAGTATGTGAATTTGCCCAAGTTGCTGCTGCACAAATGTCATCCAAAGGAACCTTAGACCAAAAGGCTGCGGACGTCGCCATGGACCTGGTAGAGTGAGCTTTAACCAGACCAGGAGGAGATAAACCTTTGGCTTTGTAAATTTGTAAAATGCAAAGAGTGATCCATCTGGCTAAAGAAACCTTGGAAATGACCTTTCCTAAATGAGGTTTAGAAAAAGAGATGAATAATTGATTGGACTTACTGAAGGGTTTGTCTATGAACATCTAACACCCTTGTTCTGAAAATTTGGAAAGAAAACAGGTAAATTAATTGTTTGGTTTATGTTTGATTGCGATGCCACTTTTGGTAGAAAAGAAGGATTTGTACAGAGAGAGACCCTGTCCTTATGGAATAAGGAGGCACGGCAGACAAAACCTGAAGCTCAGAAACCCTCCTAGCTGATGTAATAGCCACTAGGAAGGCTGTCTTCCAAGATAAAAACTTTAAATCCAATGATGCTGCAGGTTCAAAAGAAGGAGTTACTAATGACTGGAGAACCAAAGTGAGGTTCCCAAGGAGGAACCAAATCATTGATAGGAGGATGCAAAAGAAAAGTGTCTTTTAGAAAAGCTTTACACAGCCTAGAAGAGGCTAGGGCGATCTTATTTTCACTAACATGAAAATTAGAAATGGCTGCCAGCTGTACTTTCACCATGGAGGAACTAGCTTCTTGCTGAAAAATACTAGTCAAGAAATCCAACACCACTGGAACAGGGTCTGTAAAAGGATCCAGGTTTCTCTGAGAGGCCCACATAGAGAAACGTCTCCATTTACAGTGATAAACTTTCCTAGTGGAATCTTTAAGAGAAGCTAGTAGTATAGATTTAACAGGGGATGAAAGACAGGGAGTCCTGGCAATCAAGGGAACTGGAGCAGCCAAGCTGTCAGCTTGAGACTGTCCAGATTGTGAGGGTAGACCCTGAAGTATGAGAGATTAGATCCGAGCAGGGATCCAGAATCCACGGAGGAGCTAGAAGATGAGACCAAAGGAAGGGCAACCAAACTTGATGAGGCCAGAATGGGGCAATGAGGATCACTTTGCTCCCCAGTTGGCAAGCTTTCTGAAGAAACTTTAGAATGAGTGGTAATGGTGGGTAACCATACAGTAACCCAGGGGGCCAAACATGGACTAGAGCATTTCTGGGGGCATCCCCTGGTGAGGCAATCAGAGCAAAGAACTTGCTGCACTTCACGTTGGAAGGAGATGTGAAGAGATCGCAGCAAGGCTGTCCCCATGCAAGGAATATCTCCTCCACTACTGACTGTTTCAGAGACCACTCGTATGGCATCAGAATAGCACGACTCAATCTGTCCGCTAAAATGTTGGAACATCCCGGGATGTGCGTTGCGATCAGAAACCGACCGGTGGAAATCGCCCACTCCCACACTCTCATGGCCTTGCGACACAGAGGGTAAGATCTGGTTCCCCCCTGCTTGTTGATGTATCAGACTGAATTGCAATCGTACCCAGAGGAAGGACAGTGTGGAAGGCTTTCAACACTAAAAGCACTGCCCTCATCTCCAGAACATTTATGTGCAACCTGGTCTCTATCTGGGACCGCGTGCCTTGGACCGTCCTTCCCGAACAATGACCCCCCCTCCCCAGCCAAGTTGGGAGGCGTCCATGGTCACTGTGGCTTGGGATGGAGATGACATGAAAGGGCATCCCACTGCAACTTCCAGTGACTGGAGCCACCAAAGGAGAGACATCCTCCAGGTGTGACTGATCCTTATCAGAAAATCCATGGGAAGGTCTAGCCAAGACAATTGAACAGCTAGAGTCCATTGAAGAACCCGCATGTGAAGGCGTGCACAGGGGAGGCTAGAGATTTCGGCAGCCATAGAGCCCAGGGCTCGAGGAACATCGCTCACCTTTGGAAATCTGAGGTCCACGATTAGAGCAATGTGGTACCTGAGGTGTAAGATCCTGTCTGGCATTAAGAAGAGTTGCAAAGTGTCTAGCCATGCCCCGATAAAATCTAAGACTTGTACAGGTTGCAAAAGGGATTTGTGAACATTGACTGTAATCCCCAGCCAATCTGCCAAGAGAAGGAAGTAGTCTTGGGCCAGACAAAGAAGATGCTTGGTGGACGCAACGAAGAGCCAGTCGTCCAGGTAAGGAAATACCTGAATTCCCTGAAGCCTCAGGTGAGCTACTACTACTGCCATTACCTTGGTAAACACCTTGGGGGCTGTGGTGAGACCGAAGGGTAGAGCTCTGAACTGGAAGTGACTGGCTCCCAGCCAGAAGCGAAGAAACCCCCTGGAGCTTCTATGAATCTTGATATGGTAGTAAGCATCCTGGAGGTCTAATGAGCACATCCAGTCGCACTCTCAGAGATAAGGTAGAATAGACTGTAGGGTGACCATCTGGAACTTTTGTTTGGCAACAGGTTCAAGGTTGACAGGTCTAGAATGGGCCTGAGGTCCCCCATCTTTTTTGGCACTAAAAAGAATCTGGAGTAAACACCTAATCCAGACTGGTCGAGGGGGAACGGTTCGATGTCTCGTTTGTGAATCAGCTTTGAAACCTCTAGTGCTGCGGCCTCCCTGTGAGCGGGTGGGACATCCGAGAAGCATCTTGTCGCACTTGGAGGGGCAACAAATGGGATAATGTAGCCTCCGGATATTATTTGTAGCACCCAGCGATCTGCAGTTATGGACTCCCATGCCACTGGGTGCAAGGTCAATCTCCCCCCCGACTACCTCCAGAGTAGGACAGTCAGGCAACCCCTCAGGTCTGCTGTGTGGGCCTGTCAGAAAAAGGTTCCCTAGACCCGAAATTCCTGGGACCCCCTCTACCTGTAGGTTGGCATCGATCCTGTCCCCCTCTGTCTCTGGGGGATGAGTTGTCCTGAAACTCTCGGGAAAACTGTGATTTCCGGAACCACATCTTCTTTTGCCCTCTTTGGTTCCTAGAAAAGGACTGCTGAGGGATAGAGAAGTGGATCCTGATGGCAGACAAAACATTCCTGTCTTTTTTGCTCTGGACAAAAATGTCACGTACTGTCCTCCCAAAAAGGGAAGAACCATCATAGGGAGCATTGGTAAATGACGCCTTGAAAGGGTCCACAAACTGACACAACCTGAGCCAGGCGTATCACCTCATGGCTACGCCCATCCCAGCCACCCTAGCTGCTCCTTCCGTGGCATGGGAAAGGAGGTGCATGGACGTGTTTGATACAGATTTCAGAGTTGACATCTTCGCAGAGAACAGTTGTTTGTCCTGCTGCAATAAAGACTCTGGGGGAGACTCAGCGAATTCTGAGACAAGGTCGCGCTGCAGCCATATAACATGTGCCAAACAGTTCAGCGCATGGATGGAAAAGGTCGCTGATGAATAAATGTGCTTCCCAAACCTATCCATCGACCTGGACTCCTTGTCCGGAGGGTGGACTGAGGAACTCTCTTGTGCCAGTTCCTTCTTGGTGGCTGCTGCAACAACCATAGTGTCAACGGGGGCTCCTTTAGACCAAGGTTGTCTGTCCATGGGAGGAGAAGGAATATCTTGTCAGGACATTTGGGGATCTGCTCTACGGTGTCAGGCTCCTTCCATGTCCGTGTGGTGATAAAATCCACCAAGGGGTCCACTGGCGGGGACACCCAGGAAGTAGATGGGCCCGTGCCAAAAGCCTCCAGGAACACAGACCCATCTGTAGAAGGTTTTGGGGCTGACCGACCTCCCCTTCTGGCGGAGGATCTTCATAATGTCTCCGAAGGAGACATCCTCGGGAGGTGACCTGGGGGAACCTTCTCCTGCATCTAAATCCATGTCCATAGTGAGGGATTCAGGGGAGTCCAGGTGCCTCCTTTTGCACTTGTGCTTATGGGGGCCTTCTTCAGTGGGACTCTCTAAAGAGGATTTGTGAGCTGCGGGGGGGGGGGGGGTTCCTCAAGGGGCATAACCTGAGGCTCCTCTGGCATGGGTTGTCCCTGAGACAGGTTGAAGGGAGTTGTCGCCAAATCCAGTGGAGTCTGGGTGGAATCCGAGGAGATGGGCTGAGGTCTCAATCCCTGGGAGAGAACCCTCTCCACCACTTCAAACGCTGAAGGAGAGTGCACCTCCTTGGCAAGGAAGAGGCTCTCCTCGGGTCCAAAGTGGGGATCAGAGCTGAAGAGAGGGTAGCCTGAGCTCCAAGGGAATGGTTTGGATCTGGAAAGGTCGGAGCCGAAGATGGATCCATTCCCACGGGCCCGACTCCCCGTCCATGGCTCCAAGAGTCACTTGGATCCAAACTGGCTGGATCAGAGGAACTCAAGGTAACAGCCGGAGTCGAGATTGGAGGAATGGTCGGCGCCGAGCTACCAGCTCCAAAGAGTCTTGGATCCAAATACCCTGAAGCAGCCGCACGGATTGGGGAAGGAGAAATAGTACGGAAGAAGGGCATGGAGGTCTCCCCTCCAGAGGGAGAGGGGCCTGGCAAGACTCCAATCTGTATTTGGGTCTGAATGAATTTCCGGATCATCCTGTCCATGTCCAAGTCTAATAGACTCCGAGTCGATCACGAAGAAGCGTCCGACAAGGATCTGGCTGGTCTGCGAAGCAAAGGTGAGGAATGCTTTGGGTCTGAAGGCTCCATTGGCACCCGCGAGAAACAGGGTGAGCACAGCCTAGGAGAAACTGGTCTCAGAGACTTTGATGGTGGACTAGGAAAGAATTCCCTATCTGGAGACCTCTTGCAAGACCTATCCCTCTTCCTCTCTTTGTCTTCCTTGCGTCTTTCTTTATCCTTGTGTTCTCTTTCTTTATCTTTTTCATTCTTATCCTCCCCCACACCAGCACAGCACGGGCGGGAGTTTAAGTCCCTGTCTTGGGAGAGGGGGTTGGGGGGAGTACCAGAAACCGAGACCGTGGCAGAATCCAGCATGGAGGCAGGGAGAAGACCCTTGGCAACCAATTTGGCCTTCCTATCCCTGAGGGCCCTAAGGTTAAAACCGGTGCAAATTGCACACTGAATAGACAAATGAGGCACTCCCAAACAGATTACACACACAGTGTGACCATAGGCCAGTGAGAGCTTATGGGCACACTCTGTGCATTTTTTAAAAACTGACTTAGGCTGATCAGCCATAGCCCAAAACTAACAGCAACTCCAGAAAGAAAAAGCACACCACACTAGAGCACATACACAAAAGGGAAGTGGACCTAGAGACTCCTGTAATGAGAAAAAACATTTTTTTTTGAACTAGAACCAATGAACAGCATACAACAAAGGGGAGGAAGGGAAGACTAATGACCAATTTCACATAGAAAACAGTGAGTAAACGCACTTACAATCCCTGAAGCTCAGAGCAATGGAGACCACAATGTTCACAATGGCGCAGCAAATGAGATCTTAGGGAAGATAGAAGATGGTAGTGTATTATGGGTAGGGGGAGGTGCTCGGAGCAGATGCTAGAAGAAAAGTTGCTGGCTCGGATCCGATACGGATCTGAATATTCACAGGTTGCAGATAAAACTAAGTTAACTACTTCAGATCCTTAATTAACTACCTTGTTCTATTGGAAGGATCAACTTTTCCAACTTAACTGTTGCTCTCTTTCCCAGATAAATTCCTTCAGTTCTTTAATTATTGTCAACAGCTTCTCCTTGGTTTGATCCAAACACAAGACTAAAGGGACTAAAACCATTTTCACTGCTTATATTTTACTATCCCATATCCATAAATAAAAGTTTCCAGTTTTTCAATTTTTGTGTCGTCTTTTGTTTAGTCTCTTCCCACATATCCTTAGCTGCCATAACAGAAATCTTTTAAATCCATAATCCTAAATACTTCATCCAAGTAAGAACAGAAGACACAACCCTCAAAAATGACCAGTAACATAAAACACAGGGTTGCAAGGAGTCACTGATCACAAACACGGCTCAACAGAAGGCTTTTAATATCACTTCACAAATAAATTAATGCCAACACTGCACATACGTTTTCATCCCTCTAAAGACTTCTCCAGACAGAAATAATACATTAAACACTAATTGAGGCTTATATAGAAACTACATAACTAGTCAACCACTAAAATCACATACATTTGATTGTCTCCATTTCTCTTAAATAACCCTAACTAGAAAATACATAACTAAATAAAAACTGTATAAAAATCAGTACAAATACATGAATGACGGAATGACAGTAAAGGTAAACAACTTCCTATATTAAAACATGTTTAAATTTTTAAAAAAAAACTTGAAATAACATTTTATTATAAACAAATCTTCCAGCATTTCTAAAAACTATTTCCTCATGAGTATGCTACCATTTAGTGGTCATAATAGATAATTACAATGACTTCACCACCTAGAATTTGTTTGTGTCTTTCAGCTTTTCCCGGTTAGGGGTCACCACAGCGGAACTCCAGTCCGCTAATGATTGGCAGTAGATTTTTTACGTGCCGAGTTTGCCAGCCCTGATGCACAACCTTCAACGAAGGTACGCCCATTCACGCATGCCTCCACACACAAGACGCACTAGCTGAGAATTGAACGGCACAACATCTTGATGTGAGGCGACAACGCTACCGCAGCTCCACCACCGCAGTGACTTCACCACCTAAAATAAATATCTAAAATACCTAAAACCAACATATATACATATAAAGTGTATGATTAACAAAAACCTTCACTATTGTTCACTTTATAAAAAATCATAATTTTGCTGCCCTTAATTTTAACAGTGGGGCAATGGAAACATACTCATTTAATCTGGGAAATCTACCCGAGTCCAAGGTGACCTGCCAGTAAACCTCTCCCCCCTCGGATATCCTTTGGTACTGTTTCAATAACAAAAAATAAGAATATGGCCTGATCACATTCCAGGATATGCTTAAACACAGCATTTTCTTCATTTCTTATCCGGATATCATACCCATGCTCGTATATATCCATCTTTTTAATTTTCACTCAGTCTTCCCCACGTATTTGTACTGATTTTTATACAGTTTTTATTTAGTTATGTATTTTCTAGTTAGGGTTATTTAAGAGAAATGGAGACAATCCAATGTATGTGATTTTATTGGTTGACTAGTTATGTGTTTTCCATATAAGCCTCAATTAGTGCTTAATGTATGATATCTGTCTGAAAAAGTCTTTAGAGGGACAAAAACGTATGTGCAGTGTTGGCGTTAATTTATTTGTGAAGTGATACTAATTTATTTGTAAAATGATATTAAAAGCCTTCTGTCGAGCCGTGTTTATGATCAGTGACTCCTTGCAACCCTGTGTTTTATGTTACTGGTCGTTTTTGAGGGTTGTGTCTTCTGTTCTTACTTGGATTTCTGGTTGTTCATATTTAGAGGCCTAAATACTTCATCTTATTATCTCCCCATATATTTGACTATTGCTGAACCAATTTGTGTGTGGGTACATAGTTTACGGCCTTTGTTTTATCATCATTAATTTTATAACCCAAAAAGACTTGAAACTGTCTCAAAATGTTCCACAACACTGAGATGTCCTTTTCTAGATCTATCAGGTACAAGATATTTATTATCACCTGCAAATAAAGCCAACTTCTTGATTACCATACCAATTATATCTTTGTATTTCTGAGCCCTTATTTTCTTTGTTAATGGCTCTAAATATCAAGCAAATAACATAGGGGAAAGTGTTCATCTCAGTCTAGTTCCTCTGTTCAAACACAGCTTATCTGAGAGGAACCCTCCCACTTTAATTCTTGCCTCTGATCCTTCATATTTATTTTATTTTGCATTTGTTAACCTTGGGTGTCTGACTGAGCTGAAAAGGCCCTTCTTCAGCAGAGGCCTGGGGAGAAAAGCTCCACATAGAAAAATTACAGATACGTTTAGATATTTAGACATGATCAGTATACACAAAAATTACAACAGACATGTTTTACAGTGGTATGCAGCACATCAACAGTTACAGTGGAGAGAACAAACAAGAAAATATTAATTTAAAAATAAAGCTAATTAATAGATTTGTGGTATACAGCTGAAATTTGGAACATAGGTAGAATACATACATAGTACACAGGTACAGTACATACATTGTAGATCAGCCAGTGTTTGTGAGTAAGAGTGAAAACTAATATCAAGTACTCTAGGTTTAGTATGTGTACCTTATCTGCTTTCACTAGCCTGGGGAGCAGTCATGGCACTGCTAACTTTACTTGAGATGTTGCCCAATGAGGTTTTTAAAGGAGGCTTTGGATGATGTGTTTTGTATGGTAGTGGGGAGGGAGTTCCATTTTTTAGCCACTGAACTACTATATAGTGCGCCTCTAAAGCTATTGTAGCTGTTGGTGACTTCTAGTAGTAGCTTGCTTGATGATCTAAGAGGCCTTTTGGCTGAGTGATGTACTAGGTTTTTGAGGGCAGGACACTTATTGGGGAGGTAATAGATAGAATGACAGAGGCAGAGTTGATTGTAGGTTAGGAGGTTGGGCAGTTCAAGCCAGTGGAGCTGTCTCAAAGCAGTACAGT
Organism: Protopterus annectens; assembly: GCF_019279795.1. Lineage (NCBI taxonomy): Eukaryota > Metazoa > Chordata > Ceratodontiformes > Protopteridae > Protopterus > Protopterus annectens. The sequence goes on along the minus strand of NC_056741.1, from coordinate 729,505,261 downwards.
GATGAGTTCTATATGAGAAATTTGCAGCAAAATGGGCAATCCTGTTATAGCAGGCTTCCATTTTGCTTAGTTCAGTTTTGTTGAGATTAGTCAGAATGGGAGGTGCATAGAGTAGGGTGGATATAAGTTGGGAGCGAGCAATAGCTGATCTTGTGTTGTTGGTAAGAAATGGTTTGGTACGGTAAAGTGATCCCAGTTTGGCATGTACTTTTTTAATAGTTAAGTTGACATGACTATCATATTTTAGGTGTGTCTATGGTTATTCCCAATAGCTTAGCCTGTGCCACTGGAGCGATTGGAGTAGCATTTGTGGAGTAGATATTGAATTGACTGTTATTAGCTTTTGTTAGAACTGGTTATAATCATAAGCTGAATTTTCTTTGGATTGAGGATAAGTTGGGCTTTGGTAAGGCAGTTTTCAATGTCAGAGAATGCTAGGTGAGTTGTTTTCAGAAGGGTGGGAATGTTCTGTGCAACACAAATTAAGGTAGTACCATCTGCATACTGAATGATAGATGCATGTGGTGTGGAGGTATTGAGGTCATTTGTGAAGATTGTGAATAGTAGTAGTCCTAAGATAGAACCCTGTGGGACTCCTATAGTTTTGGGTAGCTGAGGAGAGAGAGAGAGAGAATTTTCCCATTTCACAGCTTGTCAGTTAAGTAGCTTTGGAACTAGGTAAGAGTAGAATTTGATAGGTGATATTTGTTTAGCAGGATTTGGTGCAAGACTGTGTCAAATGCTTTGGACATATCCAAAAAAAGAGTTGACACCTGCAGACCTTCATTTTTGAGATGGTTTACCATGTCTGTGAAGCAGAGGAGGGCTGTAGTGGTACTATGGGCAGGTCTGAAACCATGTTGAGTAGGTGACAGGATGTTGCTGCCTGGGAGATATTTTAGCACCCGGGTATGGATGCATTTTTCTAGGATTTTGGCCGGGGGGGAAGTATAACAATGGGTCTGGAGTTATTAAGTTCAGTGGAGGTCCCACATTTATGTATGGGTGTAACATTGGATATTTTCCACAGTTTGGGCACATAGTTTTCAACAACATGATCTGTTTATGAGTGGAGATTGGGATAGCAATAGCATCTGCTGTGAGTTTCAAGAAATAGCTGGGGAGTAGGTCAACTGCCGTTGATGAGGTTTTTTTTAGTTTGGAGAGCATGATTTTGATTGAAGTGGTGGAAACTGTTTTGAGGGTAAAGCTTGTATGAGTGTTACTTGTGTTGGGGGGGGGGTAGTGAGATTGGAACTGTCCTGTGATACCAAGGATAGAATTGAGTTTGCAAAGTAGGAGTTGAATTGTGTTTCAATGGGAACTTTAGTGTCAGGGGTACTTGGTTTGCGGGTAGCCTTTTGAGTGGGTTTTAGTAGCTGGTTTACATTTTTCCAAAATTTTGGGGGGTTGTGTTGGTATTTAGTTTGTAATGTTGTGTAGTAGGATTTTTTGTTCAGCCTTATGCATTTTTTTTGCACGCTTGCACAGTTCTTGGTACTTAGTTAGGCTTTGTGTTTTTTTGTTTTTTTCATAGTAAAGCCAAGCAGTGTCCCTGGACTTGAGGATTTGTTTGGTTTCTTTACTGAGCCATGAGTTTGTAGAGGTTCTAACCTTGATTTTGCACAATGGAGCGACAGTGTATAGGTGTTGTAGAAATGTTTGGTTGAAATATGCTACAGCCTGGTCAAGTGGGAGGGCTTTTGGGGGGGGGGTCCAGTCATATTTATTTACAGAGAAAAGTATTGAAGACCTCAGGAGAGAAATTTTTGTGTTTCCAGTGGATTTATAATTAGTGGTTTTGCATATGCTTGTTCTACTACATATAAGGTATATTAAGTTGTGGTCACTTAAGGTGTCTGGAAGACTGCCTGTGTGGGGGTACAATGTGGTGGTGTTACTTAGGACCCAGTCAAAGATGGAGTCCCTTTTAGATTTTTTATCACATCTAGTTGGAATATGAGCTGCTGGTAGCCATGGAGATTTATTAGATTACTTGGTGGTTCTGATATACAGGTGAACCAATCTAGGTTGAAATCCCCCAGAATAAGGGTTTCTTGTGAGTATGTGGAAATAACATCAGACTAAGAAGTCTTCAAGGCTAGCAGGTGTATTACCAGGTGGAATATAGATCAAAATTGTGGGGATGACCTTTTTAGGGTGAAGTTGAAGATGTGAGATAAGTATGTCCCAATTATTGGGGGAGGGGTAGGAGTTTGGTATTTGATGAAAAGTTAAGTTGGACTTATACAGTAAGGCAGCTCCACCCCCTTTTATGAAGTGGTCTGTCTTGTCTAACGATATTGTAGCCGGTAGGGAGAACTACTGAGTTAGCTATGTTTTTATTTAGCCAGATTTCTGTTAAATCAACTATGTCTGGGGAGTAGTGTGCTGTTATGGCCTGGAGTTCAGGTATTTTATTTTTGATACTTCTAATATTAATATTTAGCATTAAAAGATGGTTGGTTTTGCTGCTGTTGATTTGCCCAAGGATGAAGATAGCGGGGGTATTATGTTCTGACAACTGTGTTGAACAGAATGGATTTGGGCCTGGGATGGGGTGGATGTCCCCACTTATGGTGAGCCTGGTGTTAAAATGGTGATACAGATGTTAGAGTTTGGTGATGAGTGTGACAAAGTATTGTATTTTTTTGGAGTAGGAATGAGAACATATGCGTTTAGTTCTGAATTGGTCTGTTGTATAGTTCTTGATCAATTGTGGTCAGATATTATTATAATGTGTGGTGTCTGTATATGAGAGTGCATAATATAGTGTTGTGCTACTAAGTTTAGGGATATTGCTAGAGTGATAACTTGTGGAGTTATAAAGAATTATGAGAAGACAGACTAGACTTAGTTGTGTGATAGTCATGGTTATAAAGTTTAAGTTGGTTGTAGGTGGAGGTGTGGATAGGAATTATAGGGTTGCACTATATGTGGATGGGTAAGTATTGTGCGGTGATGTAATAATGCCTAGCGGGAATGAGAGTGGTTGGGAGTATTTTGTGGTGGAGCAAGTGGGTGTTGTGTACTGTGATTTGACTTGAGCAACTGTGATTGGTGGAAGTGATGTGAGATTGAGCTGTGGGTGTGGTTGCAATTACTATAAATATAGAGGTAGTTAGGGCAGGAGGGAATTGTATGAGGGAATGCACATGCTTCAAATGCCCTACTCATAAAATCCCAGCTGATTCTGTCAAATGCTTTCTCTGAATCAAGTCCAACCAACAACAGAGATATTTTTTTTACATTCTGCTTCTCTCTAGTTCATCATTGTTTATTAATGATGTCAAATGTTTACCCCCTCCACAAAACCAACCTGACCCATATTTATCAATTCTGGCAGCACCTTTGCCATTTTTTAGCTAGTATGGCATCAACACTTTACAACTGTAGTTTAAAATAAAAATAGGTCTATATGAAGCTGGGTCTGAAGGGTCTTTGCCATCTTTAGTTAGCACAACAACAAATCATTCTTCCAAGATGTTAGTGCTTCCCCTCCTTTAAAAATACTATTAAAAAATCTTCCAGATCTTTATCATTTTTCCCCTGATACATCCTCACTATTGCAAATCAAATTCCAATCCCACAGATAAATAATATTCTCAGCTGAAAGCTGATTATTTCTCCCAAAGTTTCTTACTCTCCATAATAGCAGTTTGCAGTGGAATATAAATACACGCCATTGTAATCCTCCACCCTTGCCAATAGCCCCTTACTACCACACTCTACCATTTTTTTTCTTTTTTTCCCTAATCTGTCACTATGGGACTTCCTCTAGCAATTAGTATAATTACTCCCCTTTTCTTTTGTCCCTGATATTCTGCAGAATATCCATTCAATTATCCTCTCTTTGACAAATTCAAATGTTCATTTCTTTCCAAATGTGTTTCTTGCAGCACTCCTGTTTGCATTCTGCATTTCTTAATATAATTCAATACTCCTTCTTTTTATCTATATCTGTAAAGCCATTCATGTTCCAGGATAATATAGATAACATAACCATCATAATAAAAAGCTATTGTTTCCACCTATTATACATAACAGTTTTTTTTTCAATGTGAAATTTTCAGCTTTTGTGTTAAAACATATATATACAGATATATGGCAGGCTGATCTTTCATACAGTTGTTTCTTCCCATCTCCATTTAAACCTGTGTCACATTTTCCAAGACTTTTTTGTTTTAATGAAAAAAACTCTCACAAAAAACAAACTAAATACAAAACACCCCCATCTCCAATTAACCTGGAACAAATGGACAAAACTATGTACATTTTCAAAATATGAAGTTTAACCCTCCAGAAGAGAACAAATGCCCCAAATTAATGGCTGCACCTACAGGCATTACCTAACCTAAAATTAAGTTAAACATGCTAAAGAGCGTGTTACAGCCTGCACTCTCACTTACACTGATTGCTGCCTGTTCTATTCTTATCTCTCTTCCTTTCCCAGAAATGAAAAACAGCTTGTATGCTTTCAGAAAACATTAACTTCTAGCCCCAAGAAAAAGTGCACTGGCTATCATTAAATAAAACGAAAATGTACACTGTTCTATTAACTGCATTAAAGTATTAAGGCTGATAAGGAGGTTAGCTCTTGTTCACTTCCTATAATTGGAAACTTAATTTTTTTTTCACTGAATTGCTTGCCACTGTACCTTTAAATTTTGCATTTCTCTCAGCATCCTCAAGATTAACTGCTTGCACCTGCAGATAGACTGTCTCCATGGAAATGCACTAGCCAGCAATTCTTTGTAAATTTCACCCAGAAAGGAATGCACAGCTGCCTCAGCTGCAGAAACTTGATTCCACTCAAGAATTGCTAGAGGCAAATATTCTTACAATTATAAGAAGCTTAGCATTTTCATTTCTTCATTTTTTTCTTATTTTCAAAGCCTACATGCTTACAAAAACACCTGTTCTGAGCTTAAGCCAAATGTAGTAATATAGCCATTCACCCTTGTAAAATAAAAAACAAATATATCCTAAAACTACATACAATAAGTGCACTTTTACATCTCACTCTAGCAGCCCAAGATTATATTATGTTGTGTCTTTCGGCTTATCCCGGTTAGGGGTCGCCACAGCTGAACTCCGGTCCGCGAATGTTTGGTAGTGGATTTTTACGTGCCGAGTTACCAGCCCTGATGCACAACCTTCAACGAAGGCGCACCCATTCACGCTTGCCTCCACACAGAAGACGCTCTAGCTGAGAATCGAACGTGACGTCTTTACTGTATATAACATGCAGCTTATTTTATGAAATGTTTAATAAGAACAAAATTATTTTACTTAAGTTAGTTTTCCCCTTTTAGTGTCCTTCTAAAAATTGATATAAAGTTGAGTATATGCTTTAGAGTCCACCCACAAAGTCAACAAAAAGTCCAGTGTTTTTCAGCCACTTTTTCTTACAAAACCATATTTCACAAATGTGATGGGATGTTATATAGTCTTCCATTAATTTACTAATTTCAGAGTTGCCAGTCTCATTCCTGTTCATAGCATGAATTTACATTACCAGTACAGTTGTTCGTAGGATCATTTAAGTATGGACAGATTCCTCAAGACTGGAAACATGCAGTTGTTAAACCAGTCTTTAAAGAAAAGGTGAATAGAACATGCCCAGAGTCATGCAAACCCTAGAAGTATTTTATTGTTGTGGAAAATAATGAAGATAGGTATTTTTGATAAACAGTTGTCAGAACAGGAAAGATTGCTACTTAGAATCATATATCAATATACACATGTTGAAAATATGTCTATAACAACCTGTAACATGCAGGTGACATTTTATTTGATAACTGGGTAAGTGTGCTGCTCTAGCAACATTCAGTTGTTTACAATTGTGCATACAAGTATTCAGTTGTTTACAACTGTGTGTACAATACAACAACAGCTATAATAGTTATAAGAACAAAGGACTGGCTATTTAACAGTTCACTGTCCATGAACATTGTGGTCATTTGTTCTGCACATATTTACATTTGCAACATATTTATATTAATTACAGTGTAAAAATGCAATGTATTTACATTTACAGTTGTTATAGAAAGTGACACTGTCAGCCATTTTCCCTGTAAAACTTACAGCTGGATTTGTCAGTGAAGTGCTTGTGCAGTGCAACTTTGATCATTATTCCAAGTCTAAGCTATTGGATTATTGTCCTGCCAAGTATATGACCATCAGTCAGCTTATCAAATCTTTTAAGACACCTTCCACATGTCATAACTGGCAAGTGGATTAAGCAGAGTCACACAAAATCAGTAGCTGGGTTGCAAAAGCGCCACAGCTTTCTTGCTACTAAAGTGTGCTCTTGCTGCAGGCTTTACTGAACTGATGGTCAGCAAGCAATCCTTTCAGAACTGGGCAGATAAGTAACTTTCTTGGAAAAACCTTGCACTACATCTTTTTTTTTTCCTGAGGAAATATTTTTCCTTGTGAAACCGTTTTCTTTTTACAAGGAAAAATAAAGAAGTTATGTACTCACCATAACGTTCCATGTTGGTAGTCCATCTCACCCTTTATTTTTACGTATGGGTTCGGAGCCAATCCTCAGCTCTGACTCGGCCGATTTATAAGCTCGAAGACTTCTGGTTGGCTCGTGGCTAAGCAGGTATCCCATAATGCACAAGTACAAACCCCAGATCTTCTATGCTGCTCATTAGAAGAAATAACCAAAACAGACAAACCAATACTAAAGGGTCTCCAACCAAAGATAACCAAAAAATTAATACCTCCAGATTCTTCCAGGATGGGGGCAGTAGGGCGGGTTGGTAAAAATGAAGGGTGAGATAGACTAACATCATGGAACGTTATGGTGAGTACATAACTTCTTTATGTTGTGTAGTCCAATCTCACCTTCATTTTTACGTATGGGACAGTGTCCCTAGTGCCTTATTCTTGGGTGGCTCACTTGAAAATACTCCTGAGCACTGTGAAGCCAAAGGATGCTCTACCCCTGGAAGCTAAATCCAATTTGTAATGTGTAATAAAAGTGTGAGGGGTGGCCCACGTAGCTGCTGCATAAATATTATCAAGTGGGACCCTGGCTTGAAAGGCTGCAGAGGTAGACAGAGACCTGGTAGAATGAGCCTTGATCTTGAAGGGTAAAGGTCTGCCCTCCGAACTGTAGACAAAGGCTATGCAACTGGAAATCCAATTATATAGTGTCACTTTAGAAACTGGTAAGACCAATCTGGATTCAGAAAAGGAAATGAATAGCTGATCTGATTTCCTAAACTCCTTGGTCTGATGCAAATAAAAACGTAGTTGTTTATGAACGTCTATCTGATGAAACCGATATTCAGCGGCATTACAGTGATGAGGGAACAAAACTGGGAGTTCTATGGATTGCTTTAAGGTGGCGTGGGAACAAACTTTGGGGACAAAGGAGGGGTTACTACGCAGTGAGACCCTGTCTTTTTTAAAGATCAAATAAGGTGGCTTAACAGACAAGGCTTGTAACTCCGATACCCATCTAGCTGATGTGATAGCCACCAAAAACAAAGTCTTCCAAGACAAAAATTTCAATGAAGATGAGTGTGAAGGTTCAATCGGGGAAGATGTCAGTTTGGACAACACAAAATTTAAATCCCAAGAAGCTACAGGTTCTTGGAGCAGTGGCTCCTTTCAAAAAGGTCTTGCACAGCTTATGAGACATTAAATTGGTATCTGGAAACCCTAAATGGAAATGAGAAATAGCCGCAAATTGAACTCTGATAGTGGCAGCGGCAGATCCTTGCTGAAAAAGGTCGGAGAGAAATTCCAAAATCACAGGGATAGAAGCAGTGTAGGGATCTACATCCATTTTCTGTGCCCAAATAGAAAATCTTTTTCATTTACTGCCATATAGTCCCCTAGTTGAAGGTTTATGGGAGGACATAAGGATATGTGACACTTAGGAAGATACATCGTGAAGCCTGACTTAGGGATGGAACTGGAGAAGCAACGCTGTCAATTTGAGAGTGTGGATTGAGGGATGTAGCAAACCTGACATGTGAGTCAACAGATCTAGAGCGGAGTCCAGAATTCAAGGATCATCCAGAAGAGGAGCCTCGAGGAAGGGGAACCAAACCTGATGAGGCCAGTAAGGAGCAATGAGGATTAACTTGCATCCTAGCCATCTGGCTTTCTGAATCACTTTGGAAACGAGAGGAAATGGAGGAAAAGCATACAGAAGACACAGAGGCCAATTGTGAGCTACAGTGTCTCTGGGTATCTCCCCCAGAGGGGGAATGAAGGAAAAATAGCTGCTGCATTTGGCATTGACTGGACTGGCAAAAAGGTTGCAGCAAGGCTGTCCTCATTTGCGGAAAATCTGTTCCGCTGTTTCGTGTTTCAGAGACCACTCGTGAGGCAGTAAGATTGCAAGGCTGAGCTTGTCGGCTATCATGTTGGTCATCCCTGGAATGTGCATTGCAACCAGAAAGCACTGGGAAGAAATCACCCATTCCCAAACCCGCATGGCCTCTCGGCAGAGGGGGTAAGATCTGGTACCGCCCTGTTTGTTGATATACCAAACTACCGACATGTCTGATTGTATCGCAACAGTCCCTAGAGGAAGAAGGTTTTGAAGTGCTTGCACCACCCTCATCTCCAGAACATTGATATGCAGGTGAGCATTGTGTTCTTGCCATGTGCCTTGGGCAGTCCTGCCGAGATAATGCCCCCCCACCCGATCTGGGAGGCATCCGTGGATACAGTGGCAACGGGTTGGGCAGGAACAAAGGGGGCGCCTGTCATCAACTGGTTGGGTGCTATCCACCAAAGGAGGTCCTCCTTGCATGATTCCGTCAGCAGAATAGTGTGATTCAGCGGAAGATTTTGGAAGGACCATTGGGAAGATAGAAGCCATTGGAGAATTCTCATGTGCAACCTGGCTAATGGTACTAATAGGATGGTGGATGCCATAGTCCTGAGGAGCTGAAGAACCCACTTTTCTTTGACCTTCCGCAATGGGAGAAAACGTTGAATTTGAAAGATTACATTTTGTGTCCTTTCAGCGGGAAGACGAGCTGTCACGTTCAGTGTGTCTACCTCTGCACCTATAAAAATCACACATTGAGAGGGCAATAATGCAGATTTTTCCCAATTTATGGAGATCCTAATTGAGCACAAAGTTGAATAGTGGTGTCCCTGTTTTGGTGAAGTAGATGCCTGGTGGGGGTGGTCAGGAGCCAAAATATAGAAACACCTGGAATCCCAGACGTTTTAGGTGAGCTGTCACTACTGCCATGCATTTGGTGAACACCATGGGGGCTGTGGTGAGACCAAAGGACAGAGCACGAAACTGACAGTGACTGGCTCCCAGCCGGAACAGTAGATGGCTCCTGGATGCCTTGTCCATTTTTATATGGTAGTAGGCATCCTGGAGATCTATTGAGCACATCCAATAGTCTTTCCCTAACAAAGGGAGTATCAACTGCAGTGTTATCATCTGAAACTTGTCCTTCCTCACGGATTTGTTTAATCTGTTGAGTTCCAATACTGGCTTCCAGTGTCCTGTTCATTTTGGGATTAAAAAGAACCTGGAGTAAGTTCCGGATCCTATCTGGTCTGCTGGAACAGGTTGGATGACTCTTTTTAAGAGCAACTTGTTGATCTCCACAGTTGCCTGATCCCTGAGATTGGGTGGTACATCTGGGATCTTCTTGGGAACAAACAGTGGAAGGAAAAAGGGTATGATATAGCCTCTGGTAACAACTCTTTGTACCCACTTGTCTTGGGTTATACTTAGCCAGGCTTCTGGATACAAAGAAATGCGACCCCCGACTGGCCCCAGAGAAATGCAGTCTTGCTCCATATCAGGAACGCTGATAAGGCCATCCCCAAAAGAAATCACGACCTTACGGACCGCCCCTGCCTCTAGGGTAGCATCTCCCATTTCCTCCTCCTCCTCTACCTTTGAAGGAGGGTTCACCTTGTTTATCCGGAAAGACCCTCTGGGACTTCCTGAACCACATTTTACCACCTTTGACCTTTAGGGTATGGTTTAGAGGGAACAGTAAAACATACTCCCATGGCAGAGAGCGTCTTTCCTTCTTGCTCACACCGAGTGAGTGTGTCCTTCACCTTAGATCCAAACAATGAGGAACCATCAAATGGGGCATTGGTGAAAGTAGACTTGAACAGTTCCACAAAATTACACAAGTGCATCCAGGAGTGACGCCTTAGGGCAACTCCTGAACCTGCTGCTCTACTCGCTCCATCAGCCGCATAAGAAATAAGCCGCATGGAGGAGTTAACTCTAGAATTTAAGGTGGACAACTGAGCAGAAATCTTGTCAGGGACTCCCTCAGTACATGTACCCTGTATAGAATCTCCTAACTCCTTGAGGAGATCCCTCTGCAATCTTGTGATGTGAGTTAGTTCAACGATCGAAGAGTAAAAGCTACTAAACTGAAGACACGCTTCCCGTACCTGTCCATCTGTCAAGACTCCTTATTTGGCGGATGGACAGAAGAAGAAGTCTCAGCAAGCTCCTCCTTAGTGGCCGTCACCGCCACCACCATGACATCTACGGGGACACCTTTGGACAAAAATTATTTACCTGGAGGGGCAGAAAGAAACTTGTTGGGTCTCATAGGGGCTGGCTACATGGCATCAGGAGTATCCCACACCTTTCAACTAACTAAATCCATCAGTTCGTCAAAAGGTGGAGACACCCAAGAGGCAGAAGGTTGAGACCTGAAAGCCTTCAGGTACACAGACTCCTCATCAGAAGGGTTGACAGTGGGCTAGCCACACCTCTGCTTCAGGATCTCCAGGATGCCCATGAAGGAGACATCATCAGAGGATGACTTGGGGGACCCTTCCGACTCCTTGAGGTCAGTGTTAGATGTCAAAGACTCATCCTGGGAGTCAACATGCTTCCTCTTGCATGTTTTCTTCCTGGGGGGGGCTCCTCAGAAAGGTATTCTGGGGAGGTCAAGGAAGAGTGGGGGCCACCAGCCGGTGTCTACTGAGGCTGAGGTTCTCTGCTGTCTCCGGAGAGAGTAGGGGCTGAGACCAAAGTGGGTGCTCTAGAGGGGAGAGTGCTGGTACCCATGGTGGCAACTGGTGACTTGGACAGCACGCTCCTCATCATCTTGAATGCCGACCTCTCTGGCTCCGAGGGACCTCTCCCACTCCGAAGAGACCTAGGATGCCATCGGCGTTAGAGCTATCAGCTCCAAGATAGACGCAGGGTCTGAACTCGCCGTGGGAGACTCGGAACCGAAGAAGACTGATCCCAACCTTCCCTGTCAGCACCGACCAGAGAGCTTCGGCCCCTGGACACAACGGACAACACCGAAAGTGTCGGAGGAGAAGTCGGCTCCGAAGCAACCGCAAGTGGAGCAGGAGCCGAGGGTTCCACTAATGGCACCAAGCTCTCTGACTCTGACAAACCAGCTTGGTTCAGAGGAGGAATAACAATCGAGGGCGTAACGGGTTCCATAGGCTCCAGAACCGACTGGGTCGGAGCTGACAACAATTCAGATAGAGCAGATGACTTCAGCAGTCTCAGGACCACCCTCTCCGCATGTTCTTCTGGAAGACCTGGAGGACATAGTCAGGGATCTTGATCTAGGAGGAATAGTAAGTTCCATAAATTCAGTAGTCGGTTCTGACAATTTAGGATCCGACCCTGTCACCATAATGCTGCTCTCAGTCAGCTCTGAAGGCAGTGGAGCTGATGAGGCTGATTTTGCCACTTTAGGAGGCGGCTCCGAGACACCAGCCGGTGCCAGAGAAGGTCTTTTCGAAGACTTAGACTTAGCACATTTAGTGGACTTGGAAGAAGAGGAAGAGCTAGACAAGCTTCCTCAAAGAAGGCTTTAAAAGACCCTTTAGAATTAGCTTGTTCCTCCTCTCCTGTAACACTCTAGGGGAGAAGGCATGACAAAACAAGCAAGTCTCTTGCAAATGGATGGCCCTTAAGCAATAGACACACAGGCCATGACCATCTGTCAATGACATTTTTTGGGATAACTTCATGCATTTCTTGAAGCCTGAAGGCTTGTGCTCCTTAACCTCTTTAGACATAACACACAGACGAGAAGAGAAGTAAAGGGGAGGACTAGGTCTTCTAACTTAAACGGGCCTAGCCCTGAAGGAGGAAGAAACACCACGAGGACTAGGTCCTCTAACTAAAACGGCCTAGTCCAGAAAGGAAAAGGACAGCTAGGTCTTCTAACTTAAACAGACCAGCAAAAACTCACACACACACACACACACACACACACACACACACACACACACACACACACACACAAAACACTTATTTTGCTAAGGATTAACAGAGGAAGCTGAAACTGGAGTTTCGAACAACTAACTCCAGCTAGGTCTTCTAATTTAAACAGACCAGCAAAAACTCACACACACAGAAAACCCTTATTCTGCTAAGGATTAACAGAGGAAGCTGAAACTGGAGTTTTGAACAATGAACTCCACCACTGTAAAGAATCAACACCAGCGGATAACCGCCAAAACCAAACTGCTGTACAAACTGTAGATTAGAAAATGCTAGCGTTATAAAGTTATCAGCACTAATAATAAATCTAAAACTGGTACACAGGATACCACAAAGCACACAAACAGGCCCAAGGCCAACGCTTGCACCAAGGGGTGTAAAGGAGCTAATTACCTAAGAAATAGTAAACCTAGACTAACAAATACTAATGCAACAACTATTGTACTACAGTAATTATAACTTGAACAAGATTTTAAGCAAAGTAAGCAAGAAAAACGTTAACACTTAACCAGAGCCAAGAGAAGCACAACCAAACTCATTGACGCAGCAAATGAGATCAGGGGTTTGTACTGGTGCACTATGGGATACCTGCTTAGCCACAAGCCAACCAGAAGTCTTCGAGCTTATAAATAGGCAGAGTCGGAGCAGAGGATCGGCTCTGAACCCATATGTAAAAATGAAGGTGAGATTGAACTACACAACATCATAAGTTATGGACAATCATGTGGACTAAAAAAGATTTTTACTTGTTAAATGCTTTTGTGAGGAAAAGTGTAAAAATCTGTATGTACTTTTACTTTTCTACATTTGGTGTAGACTACTATTGTGTTGGCCAGATACTGTGCTTCTCAGAATGGTCACTCAAACTTTTACCCCAGACTATTTACCCAGGCTCAGCTACTTGCCTTTCACATTTCATTCTTGGCTAGACCATGGAACAATTATCTGTCTCCTTAGGTCTTCCTACTCCCATTCACAAGAAGAAAATCACTGAAGTCTTCAGGTGTTAGTCTAGCTCCATCACTGCACCAGTCACCTTTGGGTGACTGCTGTAGCCAAATCTAGTTCCTTGGACTGCATATCGATGGCTCCTGGTCCAGCTCCTTGGGATGCCACTAAGGTCAGGGAAATAAGACGTCCTCTACAGCTCTAAGACTGTACTCACTGGGCAAGGGAGAACCACTCTTGTTGGTCTCAGGACAGGGATCAGGTGAAGGTATACCTCAGCGTAGGTAAGATGCCTAATTCCCCAACTAGTGCTCCTGACATGGGGTGGTCTTCTTTAAGGGAATCTCTCAGGAAGAAACAACATAAACTTAAAAAAAATGTCTCTTGTCCTGAATCTTTAAATATGGACATGGAAGAATTGCTTGGATTTGCTAAGAGATTACTTTCTACTTTTATTGTGTTAAATATTTCTACGCTGCCTTCTAATAGGAAATGAAAGATCTCCTTCAGAATCTGACAATGATTAACTGCCAAATGAGCAGGGAGGGAAATGTTTTTCTTCAGTTAATTCTCCTAAATCTGAAGATTCTGATAAAAGTGTTTCTTCAGATTTCCCTCCAAAAGAATTATCTTTTTCTGAAACTATACATAAAATGCAAAATGTATGTCAGGAGGAACAAAAATAAAGCAGTCTTAACAGTTTGCAGTATGTATGACAGTCACAACCCTGCCCCCCCCCCCCACGTACCTCAGATACATACATTTTTTGTATTCTAATCCCAAATCAGATCTTACAGTGATTTCTTTTTTTCTAAGCCCTCTTCTGCTAAACATACTTAGAATGCTAACCCCATTCCCTCTGATAAGGATAGCAAATCTTTTGACATATTTGGAAAGTTAGTTTATTCTTCTGTTGTCTTAACTTTTCAGAATTTTGAACTGCAGGCACTTGTGCTGACATTTTTACTGGTTTCTTTTGAAAGCATGAAAAACCTGTTAACCTTCATTTCTTTAACTCAAGTAACCAGACTCTCCTTAAAGTTTTCTTATGCCTTTGCTGATGATCTATCCAGGACAGCTGCTACTGGTTCAGGTTATGAGAAGATTTGCTAGGTTACATTCTCAAAACTTATCGGATGTTAAAGCTGAGATTTTGAATTCTCCCCAGCCAAATATAAATATGTTTAGGCCTTCTGCTGCTGTGGTCCTAAAAAGATTTGATGAAACAGAATAACTGATTCAAGGGGTAACTCAGATTTTTTTATCCCTCCCTTTCTAAGTTCAGAGGTTTCCTTCTCATCTGGCAAACTAGATATCCCTGTCTCCCCAATTTCAAGGCAAATGTTGGCTCAGGGAGTGATGGAACTTGTCATTCCAGGTAAGCAAAGGTTTATATTCAAGCATAAGCTAAAGGTACTGAGAGCCTGGGGCAGGATCATGCTGGCTAAGCACATTACTGTTAAGGAGGCTAAGGCACTCTTTATTAATAAAGCCTTCTTATCAGGGCTGACACTAAGGGTTAACTGAGAACATCACTGTAATGTGGTATATAAATAAGCAGAGGGATGCATGCACTCAACAATTTTGAAAACTGACTTTTTGTGGGAACCAGCAGCCCAGTTAGGCATACTTCTACAAGCTCTCTACATACACACAGCCCAGATTGACTATAAACTGAGCAGGTCAGACATCAGTAACTGTGAGTGGAAATTGAACATAGAAGCAGCTGGCCCATTATGCTCACGTGGGATCTGCCACAAGCAGACATTTTTAGCTCAAGTGAAAACCATTTGCATAATATTTTGCCACAGATTCCTATGCAGAAGGGCCCAATGTGTTTAACATTACCAGACAGAGGTATCCTTATGTGTGCATTTCAACCCCACCTGAGGTTACAAGTTTGTAGTAAACTGAACCCACTGCCTAGTGAGAACAGAATGTCAGACATCTTTAGAAAAATAATACCTTGGCCATCCTAGTGTTTCATCAGATCATTTGTCAGATGCTCCTGACAGTTATCTGGATGAAGTCCTCAGAAAAAGCAAGGACATGATTTTAGACATCTCAGACAGGTATATAGTAATCGTGGCTTTATCCAGTCTATAGACTGGTCACACAGAGTAAAGTATGGAAATGGCTCTTACAGCAGATATGCAGCTTTTGGGAAGGTACTGATCAGGCTGCAGTCTTACTGAACCTGTAAAGAGGCAATCCCCCTTTCCATGAAGCGCTTAAGTACCTAGAGGAAAAAAAGAGAATCTAGAATTGGTAATGCATCATTTTCATTTGCTAATCCCCAGCCATGATAGAAATTACTTTTAATGATTTTGGTCCTTTTAATGGCAACAAAGTGATCCAGTTTTATCAGAAAAAAGGCATCTGAAAAAACAAGTATGGTTGTGCTGGGAAAGTATGTGAAGGGCAGCATGGCAAGGGAGAGAAATCCCTTTCTCTTGTAACTGGGTGGAAGACTAGCCCTTATCAAACAGAACTGGTTTGAGCTGACATCTGACAGTTATTACCTCAGGAGTACAGAACAGTGTACTTCAGTATTTACACAGGTATACCTTTGATTCCCTCAGACCAACCAGTAGTAGTCGCAGAAATAGTGAAACAGATAGACTGGCGAGGTGGAACAGTTATCTATATGATAGGAGGGGAAGATTTTTGTCCTTCAAAATGTTTATAGTCCCCAAGGACAGTTGTTAAAGTCTGACTTTTGACTTCTCCAAGCTGTACAAATTTCTGAATATAAAGATGTTTAAGATGCCCTCTCTTCAAGGCTAACTTCCCTTGTTTTGCATGAAGCTCTGTTACCTATCCAGGATTGAAGGATGCCTATTCAAATTCACAGAGACTACATTCATTTTTTTTAATTCACAGTAGGGGAGGAAGACTTTCAATTTACATCCTTTCTACTACATAATGGTATTTACTGAATATGTGACCCCAGCATTTTTTTGCTTTGAAATACCAAAGGGCTCCATATCTACCCTTACCTTTATGACTGCCTTATTACCACATTATCATGACATGAGATGGAGAGATCGTTAGCTCTGATGTCCATGCTTACTAGCCTAAGGATTTCCCTCAGTATTCCAAATCCATCTTGGGACCAGAAACTGGGAATTTATTTTTGTGGAGGTATTTGTGGCATTGAGAAGGGTCAGATCTTCCTACCACAGGAGGCAGATAATCCTGAAGTCCTTTTTTCACAGCTGGCACAGAGATGGGGCCTCTAAGCATGGAAGATTAAGGGTTGAAAGCTACATGTCACATCAATCCTCATGATCTCCTAACCAGGTTACACAAGGGCAAATGCCAGAGGAGACTCAGAAGAGTTTGGCTACAATACTGGCATCTCTTTCTCAACAAATTTCACTCATCCTAACCATAAGAAAGGATTTTTTGTGGTAGGCTGCTGGTGGATGTCAGGGCATCCCTATAACCCATTCACTGGAAACACAGACCCTAATTATACAGTCTATGACCTAGCAAGGTGGGCATACTATGCAACTGAATGGAACCTGGAAGAGGGCTGTGTAGACAAATACACGTAAAAGGAATATTACTGTCTCTAAGGGTTTCAGAAATGAATTCACACCAACCCACTTGAAGTAGTGACCGACAGCATGGTAGTGATGTATGTCAACAGGCATTGAGAACTCACTCATATCAACTCTCCTGATAAATCATGATTGGAGTAGGAAACTGTTAGACTTCTATAAACCATCTACTTTTCTCTCAACTCAGAATATGCCGGCAGACAGTCTTGTGCTTGGGTTTGAAAAACATCTGTGAAAGGAGGCTGGACCCTCAAGTATTCTGGAATTTTTCTAAAAGGTTAAGTCTGCCTTTGGCATACCTTATTGCTTCTGAAGAATGACCAGATGGAAATATTTTGCTTCAGGACCTCAGTCCAAGGCCTGAGTGACATATGCCTAAAGCTGGATCATGGAAGGGAAGCCCTTGCATGACTTCTTTCTCTCTTGCCACAACTCACAAGGGTGCTTCAAAAGGTAGAAGCAGATGGGAAGGGTTTCTGCTAATCACTGAATCTGGCCTTTGTAGCCATGGTCATCATTTGTATCATTCATTTTTGCCTTGAGTACTTCTGCCAGAGGAAGTCCAATGGCTGGCCCAACTTCCAGAGCCTTTTCATCCTTCCCCCTTCTGAGCATAAAAATACTCTCCCACCTGTACATCAGGATGTCAGTGATTTAAGAGGGACAGCAGCCTGCACCATCTTCAATTATTTTTTGCTGTAGTTCACTTAAGACTGAATGCAATGCTGCACCATCAGTCCGCTGGTACAGCTTGGCTTACAGAGTTTAGATACATACCCCATTTGTGGAAAATTATTATTGCCGTGTTTTTGTATTATAGTCATTTTAACTTTTGGATTTTAGGACTAGAAGTCAGATTTGGAAAAAAATGTGTTAATTGTGGGAACAAATCTCCCATAAATAAGGATTTCCACAGCAGATGTGTATTTTGTCTAAGGAGAGAACACAAAGTGCTTAATCACCCCCACTGTGCTAGATTTACCCAGAAACAAGGAAGTCTGCAAACTCTCTCTAGGATTGCTTTGCTCATACATTGTGCATCTGGTCTTGTACTGCCATGTAATCATCCCGGTCCACCTCTGATGTTTTGACAAAAAGTAATATTTACAGAAATCAGGAGCCCAAAAGTCTGTCAGAGTCTAAAGCCCCCCCCCCAGACTTGAGGGCATAATCTTCACTGAGGTGTTTTATAACACCCCAAATTTAATGTAGAGTTTTATCATGCCCTCCAACAGAAACTCTCTGAAGGCAGTCATGCTGTTACATGTGGGAATATCCCCGAGCTGAATCCATCATGTTATTCAGTCCAGGACTTCTCTCTATGACTTGGGTTCTGACATCCAGACTGTAGTTAACAAGGGTGAAGGCAGCATCCCCTAAGACTGCAAGGATGCCAGTGTCAGTCGAACACATGTCTCTGGTGCCTGCCCACAACCTAAGTTCCCCAAGGTAGTGCCAGTCCCCCTTCTCCAAACTTAAGAAAATACAGTTCAAGCCAAAATGTTCAACTGCTGCCTTGACACAACCTGTGCTGAACAAGCCCCTTTTCTCTTCCCTATCCCAGGATTCCTCAAAGGAGATTTTCAAGTTTGATCACGACTTTACGGAATTTTTGAGAACCAGACAACCAACCTCTGAACAACAATCAGTATCAGGAATATCTTCTCAAAGGGAAATTGGAATCCCTGTCCCATATGATTCTGATATCTGTGGCAGATGAACTGTCCTGTGTAGATTAAGGTCCAGATTCTAAGACTTGCTTTTAGTATAAGTGACCACTTACACTGAAAGCAGGTCTTTTGGAATCTAGCCCCCAGTGTAAACCTGTTTACAGAGAGGCCTTACACTGAGAGCAAGTCTTTGGAATTGGGGCAGACTTGCCCTGATACCAGCTCTTATGGAATCTGTCCCCAAATGGCCTAACTCAGATTAAGTCTGACACCAGAGAAACATCATATTTTGTTTAAGAGGAAGTCTCATTTTGGGAAAAAAATTTCCCCAAGCCCAGACAAGGTACAAGAAGCTTCTGGACTTCATTCACCCCCCCACCCCCAAATACACACCATTAGCCATTCCTCTAGTCATGGAAGCACTAGAAAATATTTTTGCTTACCCATCCCTGGAGCCAAACTCCCAATCCGCTGTTCCTAGAAAGCCTGAACAATTTTACATGGTCATTGACTACTACAATTAACTTTACAAGAACCTTTTGGAGGGTCCAAGTTTTGATAAAACTGAAACACCTACAGGAAATACAACTCCCAGTGACAAGGACAGCAAGATTCCTGACATAACTGGGAGGGAAGTATACACCTCTGTTA
The DNA here is from genome assembly GCF_019279795.1 of Protopterus annectens. Lineage (NCBI taxonomy): Eukaryota > Metazoa > Chordata > Ceratodontiformes > Protopteridae > Protopterus > Protopterus annectens. The sequence continues at coordinate 729,486,194 of NC_056741.1, read as the reverse complement.
TACTCTGGCCCTCAAGACACTTAATTTGCTAGACCCACATACTACAATACCAGGAGTCTCTCCTGAACTAGCAAAGGCAAGGATGTGATAGGGAAAGAACTTGAGTCATGTAGCCTTATTGCATAAACTGCTAAGCTCATGCAGGGCTACAACTGCAGGATTAGTGTTAAGGGGGTAAGCTTGGCTAGGGATACAGATCCTACCCAGGCCGTGTAAAAGCAGAACTCCTTAGCTACCCATTGGGTATAAAGTTTCTCTCTGGACCCCCTGCTGAAAGGTGGTTAAAAGACTGGAGTAGAAGGAAAACCTGTGCAGGCTGCCAAACAGTTATTTCATTCTACAACTTCCGGATATAGTAGAAATTGAGTAACAAAGAGCTGGCCGACCTACCCAAGGCAAGACAAAATGAAATTAACCAAAGGGTAAGAAAGGCATTGCAAGAACAACTAGCAAGCCATCCATAAAGGGAAACCTTGAGGGACCAGGTAGTTCATCTGGCTTGGGAAGGTATTCTGTTCCTATCCCAGCAGAACACAGTACTGACTCAACAAAAAAGAAGGAACTGTGGTGCACCTAAAGTTGTGGATCACAAAGCTGACGGCATGGATAAAGTTGTGCAAACACTGTAAGAAACTATAAAATTCAGTACTAGGAAGTTATACCTAGCAAAGATCAGAGTTTCTGTATGGTGTATTTCAAAGACATTCCTCTAAAATGGTGCAGAGGACCTTGGATTCAGTAGTCCCTGTCAGATATGTTAGCCATTCACTGGTCTTATACCTGCATTAAGGTCTATATGTTAGTGATTTTAGTTTTGTCAGTGTACTACCCTCCAATGGCTAAATTTCCCCCCTTTCAATCTGATGCCTCTGATGGAAGTTATCTTTGCTTGATCAAAATGTTGAGAAATATCTTCTTCACCTGCAGCTCTGTACTGATAAAGGATGGGGACAGTACAGTTGTGTAAGTCCTACTTACATTTAAAAGTAGATGTTCGTAGAACACTCTGTCTTTCTGGTATTTGGGTAGTAGTGCCCAGATACCCTCCTCTGGTAGTCTACCAAAGCTCACAGTCCCTCCCACTGCCTGTCTGTGGCTGTGATGGCCCAATCACCTGGCAGTACAGGGGACTGCCTTACATACCCACAGACAAAACCCTTTCAGATTTTAGGGCTCAGCAGTAAGAGAAGATGGAAACATATGCTTTATGAGCACCTATTGCTCCAAACAAAAAACAAAACACACACACACACACACACACACACAATCCAGGCCACAGAACAATGCTTAATAGCAAATCAAACACCAAACTATGCACATCCAGAAAGGGGGGTGGTGGGTGGGTACTGCTATTAAGGCAGTGTGTTTTATGAACATCTACTGTTACAGGTAAGTAGAACGTATGCAACTGTAATATGTTCAACACACTGCTTTACTGGCATTCAGGCCATTTTCCAAAGCTTACCCAACCTGGGAGGAGATAATATAAGAGTCTAGAAGCCCCTGGATAATGGTAATAATGAAGCTTGCTCTGGGTCTAGAAAAGGCTTCCAAGCTTATACTGCTTTGTAAAGGCATGGACAGAGGATCACATTGCTGCCTCTAGAATACTTCTAGAGTCTACTCCTTTCCAATACACTGCTGAAGAGGAATGGCCCTGGTGGAATACGCCTTTACTCTGCCTGGCTTCGCTTTGTCAAGGTGGGTGCAACAAAAAATAATAGCAGAGGACAACTAACATGCAATGGTTTGTTTAGACACAGGTTGACCCTTCTTTGCTGTTTGGTCTTCCTGGAGGGTTTTTTTCTCTCCTGGTAGTACTGGAGCTGCTGGTGCACATATGAAGTATCCTCTCTCCTTTATTCTTAAGTTTTGAGAAGAACACATGGAGGTTGATAAACTGAATTATGAGACCACTTTTGACATGACAGAGTGGTCAGTGCAGAACAAAATCCTATCCCTATGGAAAATAAGTTAAGGCTGTCTCAACACGAGAGCTTGCAACTCTGAAACTCACCTTGGAGATGTTAGAGCAGTAAGCAAAACCAGTTTTCCACGTTAAGAGTTTCAGATCAGCCTGACTGACAGCTTTGAAAGGTGGTAAGGTCAATTTTTCCAGAATATAGCCGAGATCCTACAAATGTGAAATTTGCTTGCAAGGGGGTTCTCATATGCAATGCTCCTGTCATGAACTGTTTCATCAAAACAGAAAAAGAAAGAGGGGCTCCAAAGGCAGACAAACAGAGATGGCTGCTAAATGCACTTTAATGGGCACATACAGCCAGCCATCCTGAAGAAACACACATAAATATTTCAAAACCAGAAGGATGTTAACTCAAAAACCCTCTGTTTTCATTTAGGCACCACTTAGAAAACCTCATCCATTTGTAAACATAAGATTTTCTAGTAGCAGGTGTTCTGGCCTCCTTTAAAACCAACTGCACAACCTTATGAAATAAGGTATCTAAACTATGTCAAAATTGAATCATCCAGGCTGTCAGTTGTAGTTGCTCCAAAATGGGATCTACCAGTTGCCCCTGAAACTATGTGAGCAAATCCAGAGTGTGGGGAAGTATGTGGTAATTGCCCTTGGCCAATACCATTAATAGGAAGAACCAAGATTGCCTAGGCTAATGGGGGGAGGGGGGGTCACCACAAAGATAGTTGGCATTTTCTTCTGAATCTTCAGAAGTACCTTGTGAATCCATGGAAAGGATGAAAATGCATGCAGAACATTCCCGTCCATGGGAACAAGAATGTGTCTGTCCTCCAAGTATGGCTGCAAGAATTTTCTGGAACAGAATTTCTCTAGCTGTTTTGAAAGGAGGTAAACAGATCTATTTTAGGTGTTTCCCACATATGGGATATATCCTGGGACACCACTGCCTTGAGATGCCACTCATGAAGGTCTGCCCAGATTCTACTTAGTCTGTCAGCAAAACATTTTGTTCTGATGGGATGTATAATGCCTGAAGAATCAGAAAAGGCTGTAAGGCCAGCTCCTATGCCATCACTGCCAACTAGCAAATATGGTAAAACCTTGTGCCCTCTTGTTTGTTAAGACACATCATCGTTGTGGTGTTGTCCATTATTACAAGAGGACCCAGAGTCCATAGGTGGCAAAGGACCTTCAAGGCATGAATCACCACCAACATTTCGTTCACACTGATGTGCTTCTGTGCATTCTTGGGCCTCAAAGTGGCCTGCACTTGTACCCCCACTGACACAGCTTCTCAAGCAGAGTTGGACAAATCTGTCTGGGCAGACTGCACCAGAACAGGTGAGAAGGGAAGTTCTTAACTGATACTCAACTGTACTCTCTAACAGTGCAACTCTCATCTGATGAAGTCCAGCACCAGCAACTGAGCTTCCAGGGGAAATTAAGGGATTGGGCCAACAATTTCATACATATCACTGAATTTTCCTCACGTGGAGACAGAACAGTGGTATCATGAGAATTATAGACACTATAAGCCCTAAATATTTTAGGAATTATCTTGCTGAGGCAACATTCCTATTGGAAAATTCCTGAAACAGCCTGGTAGAAAGGACCTTGTCTGCATGGAAAAAAAAAAAGCCATTCTTTTGCCTGTGTTGAATATGCATAACAGGAAGACAAGTCATTGGTAGGGAGTCAGGCATGATTTCTGAAAGTTCAACTTGAACTGTAGCTGGGACAGTAAGGTTGAGACCTTCTCTATAGAGATTTCAAATACCTAGAAAAAGACTCTGCACAGATCAGCAAGTCATCCATGTAAGGAAAAATGTGAATACCAAGAGTCCATCAGTGAGCCATTACCAGAGCAAGGTATTTTTTGTAAACATTCAAGGCACAATGGACAGCCTAAAGGGCAATGCAGAGAACTGACAGTACAAATCAAGACAACAAATCTCCGATATCTCCTGAAGCAATGGGAATAAGACGATATGCACCTCTGAAATTCAGGGTCAAAATGAGGCAATGATATGGCAAAAAAGGAAGTACTTTCTGCAGAATAGCATCTTGAACTTGTGGACCTTCACAAAAGTATTCAGAAAAGATAGGTCTAACACCAGTCACAAATACTCTTTTTGGGACCAGGAAAAGTCTGGTGTAGAAACCTTTCATTTTCTCCAAAGGAGAGACCAGCTCTATGACTCCTTATTCCAGCATGTGTCCGAAAATACAGGGACATAACAAAGACTAGATGTTCCTTCCACTGCCACCTGTAACCTCTGCCCATGATGTTGAGTACCCATTTGTTGGAAACCACCAACAGCTTGGCCAGCTTGTTGAGAGCTATCTTTTGAGATGGAGCACCCTGAGGGGAACTTGGGAATGATGGCTGCCGGGCCACTGTTTACTCACTGGTTGGAAGGAGGGTTATACCTTTTTGGGAAAGGAACCCCTCTTGTTAGTTTGGCAGAGTTTTTATCTTGCCATTTCTTGTTGGTGCCTTGTTTTTTGTTCAGCTGGGATTTCTGATTACTGGGCTGCCAAAAATGATCCTGCTCACTGGGGGTGAAACTTGGGGATACAAAACATTTTAGGCACTCCTTGCGTCAATTTACCTTTGTCATCTCAGTGATTTAGGACCTTAGCTGCTGTACCAAATACGCAATTAGAACTAAGCGGAGCACTCATAATCTCATTTTTTAACTCATCTGAAAAGTTTTGGCTGTGCAGCCAAGCATACCTTCTTACCACCACCACCACCACCATCACTGCATTTCTAGAAATAGTACTGGCCCCCTCCAAGGCACTGTAAAGAATGTTTACAGACATTTGAGAACATTTCTTTTACATAGTCTTTCTGCTTAGCAATTAACTTTGCAAACTCATCTCAACTGTACAGACACCTCAACACATACTTCCACATAAAAACATTGGTAGTTAAACAATTTAAAAGTTGCCATCATGAACTCTGCCAACTCCTTTCCCTAAGTTTTCTAACCACTTGTCTACTTTACCTTGAGGGACTTGGTGTGATGAAGATATTGGCAAAGGGTCAGTGGGGACACAGAAGCAGGGTCCTCAGACAAGTGGGCTTGGAGGCCAGTCATGAATGAGCACACCCTGAATTTCTTAAAAATTTTTTTAGGCAGAGGGCTCATTCAGCACAAGAGAAAGTACAGTTTTGTACCTGCCATAAATGTAGATGTCCGATAGGTATGCATCTGCAGTCATAACATATGGGTTGTCCTGCCACAGGCAGCCCTTCGGTTGGCCGGATTCCAAAGTCTGGGTCTGGCCTCGGCTGATGTCGCACTTTCCCCGACATCAGAGCGTCTGGGGTATAAAAGCATCAGCCGACGCCATTTTCCTCAGTGTTTCTTGCCCCAGATGCCAGGTGCCCTCTAGGAAGGCCAAATTTGGAGGAATGCAGTAAAATTCCAAACATTTTCCAAAAAAAATATACATATATATATATATATATATATATATACAAACAAATACACCATAATAGATCCCCCAGCTAGCTAATGGAGGGGCAAGTACCCTAGGAATACCACAGAGGGGAAGGAGGGAGGGTAACCCTGACTGCAGATGCATACCTATCGGACATCTACATTTATGGTAGGTACAAAACTGTACTATGTCCTTCAAGGATGCATCTGCAGTCATAACATATGGGTAGAATACCATAGCCAATCTGGGGGAGGAGGTACTAAGAAAAGGATGGTGTAGTTAAGATCCCTTGCAGGACTGCTGTAGCAAAACCCGCTCTGGATCTGGAGTATAAAGGTAAATTGTAATGTTTGGCAAATGTATGCACGGAGCTCCATGTAGCAGCTTCTAAAATGTCCTTGGTAGCCACCCCTCTTAGGAAGGCTGTAGTGGTGGCTGTGGCCCTTGTTGATTGAGGCCTGATGTTTGCAGGAACTGCCTTTCCATGAAAGGAGTAACAAAATCGAATGCAATTTCCTTTCCACTTTGAAATTGTCTGTTTGGAAATTGCTTTTCCTTGTACCCCAGCAGCATATGCTACAAGGAGTTGGTCAGTTTTTCTGAAACTTTTAGTTCTGTCCAAGTAGTAGCGTAGTTGTCTGTGTATATCCAGAGTGTGTAGAAGTTTTTCCCCTCTGTTTTGTGGATTTGGGAAGAATGTAGGCAAGTGAATAGCTTGGTTCAGGGATACCCTAGATACCACCTTTGGCATAAAAGTAGGATTGGTTCTTAGTGAGACTCTGTCCTGATGGAAGATAAGAAATGGCTGTACTGCCATTAAAGTTTGTAATTCAGATACTCTTCTTGCTGAAGTTATGGCCAGAAGGAATGCAGTTTTCCAAGACAGAAACTGTAGATCCGCCGATGCTGCTGGTTCAAAGGGAGGAAGTGTTAGTTTCTCCAGCACAAAGTTGAGATCCCAAGTAGGTAAAGGGGGTTTTCTTGGAGGATTGATGTTTTTGATCCCTCTCAGAAATTGCCTGAGGAGAGGGTGCGAGAAGATAGGTGGATCCACATTGTATTCTGCTGAAATTGCTGAGGCATGAATCTTTATGGAAGAATAGGACAGGCCGTTGTGGAACAATTCTGCTAAGTATTCCAGAATATGTGTCATAGTCGCCACTGTCACATCTAAGCCTTTTGTTGTGCTCCAAATGAGAAATCTTTTCCATTTTGCTGAGTATGTCTTCCTTGTGGAAGGCCGTCGAGCTTCCATAATAATGTCCTTTACTCTCTGTGATAAGTTATTGTGAGGGGGATTTATGGAATTTTCCAGGCAGTTAGTTGCAATGTTTTCAAGTTGGGATGCATGATCTTGAAGTTGTTCTGCGTCAGAAGAAGAGGCCATAGGAGGAGAGGCCATGGTTTTGCCTGTGACAAGCTCCTCAGTAGTGGGTACCAGTGCTGCCTTGGCCAGTCTGGAGCTATCAGAATCACTCTTGGCTGTTCTGCCCTGATCTTCAGTAAAACCTTGGACATTAATGGGAGAGGTGGGAAGGCATATACTTTTAGAGCTTTCCAGCTGAAAGAAAGGGAGTCCACCCTCCAAGCTTTTGGGTGATACGTCCTTAAGCAGAATGTCTTCAGTTGATGGTTGTGGGGGAAGCAAACAGATCTATCTCCGGCTGTCCCCATGCTTTTGTTATGAGTAGGAAGAAATCTGGGTGCAGCATCCATTCGTGTGCATCCATGGTAGTTCTGCTTAAGCTGTCTGCCAGTACATTTTCTTTTCCTGGCACGAACTGGGACTGTAGTTGGATATTGAGTTTCAGGCACAGCTCCCATAGATTCATAGTCAGCCTGCATAGGGGTAGGAATGTGTGCCTCCCTGCTTGTTTATGTACCACATGACTGTGGTGTTGTCTGTCCTTATTAACAGGTGACCTTGATGGAGGAAAGGTTTGAAGGCCTCGATTGCATGTATCACTGCCAGCATTTCCTTTTGGTTTATGTGCATGTGCAGCTGTCCTTGAGACCATAGGCCTTGGATACATTTGCCCTCCATGTGTGCTCCCCATCCTCGGTCCGAAGCGTCCGTGGTGATGGTTTGCTTTGTTCTTGGTTTGTTGAAAGGCAACCCCCTGTTGGACTGGCAGGCATGAGCCCACCACAGGAATTCCTTTTGAAGGCAAGGAATAATTGGTATCAAAGCTTCTAAACTGTGGCTGTGCTGAGACCATACACTCCTTAGGTACCATTGTAATTTTCTCATATGCAGCCTGGCCTGTGGAATCAGAATTATGCAGGATGCCATGTAACCCAGGGCCTGCAGGATTTTCCTTGCAGTTAGCTGAGTTTGTCTTGTCAGATTCATGAAGTATTCCGGAAGTTGTTTTTGTTTTTCTTCTGTGAGAAATGCCATTTGGGTGGTTGTGTCTAGATCTGCACCCAAAAAGGTTATCCTTTGGGATGGAACAAGTCTTGATTTTTGGATGTTGACTGTGTATCCCAAGGCCTGTAGTAGGTGGATGGCATATGCCAAGTCCTTTATCAAATTTTCCTTGTTGTCCGCTTGTATAAGGCAGTCGTCCAGATATGGGTAGATTTGAATCCCTTGATGTCTGCAGTGTGCAATTACTGATGCCAGGCATTTCGTGAATACTCTGGGCACAGTAGATAAGCCAAAGGGCAATGCTGAGAATTGATAATGCTCTGATCCTGCAAGAAATCTGAGGTGTCTTCTGCAACTTGGTCGAATAGGGACATGCAGGTATGCCTCCTTGAGATCTAGAGTCACCAGCCAAGACTCCTTGTCCAGCATGGGAAGAAGTTGCTGTAGGGTCAGCATCTTGAATTTTGGCACAATGAGGAAAGTATTTAGTGCGGACAGGTCGAGAATAGGCCTCCATTGATTTTCTTTTCTTGGAACAAGGAATAGTCTGGAGTAGAATCCTTGTAAGTTGTTGATCTGCTGCAAAGCCTCTGCCCTCTGATTTGGTGGCAGGTTTGGCATTCCGTTTCTTCTTGGCAAAGTGTGGAAGTGGAACCTGTATCCTTTGCCTATTATTTGCAGTGTCCATGTGTCCCTTGTAATAAAATGCCAGTTTTTTGAGAATAAAGAAAGCTTTCCGCCCAAGGGTGCTTCCAATTGAGCCCTGGTAGGCGGAATCAAAGTGAAGTCATTGTGTCTGTCCTGGAGTAGTAGTTGTTGCTGTTGCTGCACTACCTCTCTGGTTGGTAGGCTGCCACTGACGGCCTCTGTAGGAGCCCCTAGCTTGCCCTCTACCTCTGGGATGCCTGTTCCTGCCTCTCTAGGCTCTGTCTGAGTCTGGAAAGGACCAATTCTTAGTAGGCCAGTTTCTGCTGAATCTCGGTGGCTGTACTTGCAGAAAATCTTTAACTGTTTGCACAGATTTAGCCTTTTCTTCAAAGTTCTTTAAGACCTCCTGAGCCGCGGAGCCAAATAATTTTTGTTTTTCCATTGGAGCATCCAGGAGTTTAGCTTTAACATGGTCTGGCAGGGATTGTTCCTTCAGCCAGGCATGCCTACGAATAACTGCCCCAGTCATAGCTGACCTACATGAAGCCTCCAGTGCATCATAACCACACTTTAAGAAATGATTACTAACCTGCTGTGTGTTATGTACCAGGTCCTGAAGGGATTTACGGTCAAGGGATTCAGAAGAAGAAAGTTTCTTATTCAGTTCATCTAACAAATACTCTTGGTACTGTATCATATGAAATTGACAATTTAATGCCCTCACAGAAAGAGTTGCAGAAGTATATACCTTCTTTCCCCATCTCTCTAAAGCTCTAGATTTCCTTTCAGAAGGGAGAGGATTTTTGGCAGTGGCAGCTGCAACCCCTTTAGGGCCCTGAGAAATAGTGTCTGGGTCTGCGGAATGGGCCTTATACAGATGGAAATGAGAATCCGGGACCCTGAAGTATCTATCAAGTTTGGCAGGTGCCGGGGGGAAGAGTATCAGGGGCTGTACTAACATCATTGTACACATCATCAATAACATGCAAAACAGGAGGTATAGCTAAGGGCCTATGTTGAGGCAAATGCAAAAAGGTCCTTAATCTCTTTCTAGAATCAGAAAATTCCTGACCCTGCCATTGAAAATGCTCTCTCATGGAATGTAGAGTCTCACCAAAAGAAAACTCTTCAGGAGGGGAGGCCGAAGGAATAGATTCTTCAGCATCAGAATCCTCATAGGGGGAATAAGCCTCCTCCTGGTGGTCTGTTAACTCAGATCCATCCGTAGACTCATCTGAAGAGTGTTGGTTAGAGGGCTCAGTCCTGGGCCTTTTGTCTGTTGGTGGGTGAGAGCCCCTGTCCGGGTGAGGCTGAGAACCTCTAATTAAAGAAATAAGATCCTCTGCAAGGCTGAGGATCTGAGAACTAGAAGAAGAAGGCCTCTGGGAGGTGGTTTTGGGAGGCAAAGCTTTAGTAAGTTTGGCAGCTTTAGCCCTGGAAAAGGCCTTAATGGACATGGAAGCAGGGGGTCTAGCTGCCCCACGTGCAGGAGTAGATTTGTCCAAAGGTATGGTGTCGGACATTTCCTGGACACTGGTTTCAGTAGGAAGCTCGGTAGCCGACTCAGCCGGGGCCTCCAGGGCCGCGGTGGTCGGTTGAGTGGATTTGGTTAAAGGAAGCTCCGAGGACTCGGTTTCGGCCGAAACCAAGACACTCGTGGTATGCCTTACCGTGGTTTCAGCCGAAACCGCGGGCCGTGAGTGTCGGTCCTTGTCCTTCCGTTTTTTCACCAAATGCGAAGTCGGAGTCTCTGACGGCATCTTATATGCGAAATTAGCCCCAAAGAATTCCTCTGCAAACTCCGACCGACGTCTAAGAGTTCGTCGGTTGAAGGAAGCACAGGCTGAACAGGCCGAGACGTCGTGGTCTGGGCCTAAGCAAGGGAGGCAGTAAGAGTGGAAATCCTTATGAGGTATTTGTTTCCCACAAGTTAAACAATTATTTACTTTATCTGACATCGGCTGAGACAAGAAAGAGTCCCCAATGATTTACTTAGCTTTTTCAAAGTCTTCGGTAGCTGAATTTCTTCTTATCACAGGATCTGACCGACCGGCACTTGCGAATTGCTTCTGCTTCGGGCACCGCGCGGCAAGAAAGACTGAGGAAAATGGCGTCGGCTGATGCTTTTATACCCCAGACGCTCTGACGTCGGGGAAAGTGCGACATCAGCCGAGGCCAGACCCAGACTTTGGAATCCGGCCGACCGAAGGGCTGCCTGAGGCAGGACAACCCATATGTTATGACTGCAGATGCATCCTTGAAGGACATCTGCAAACGTTCTTAAAAACATCTTCCAATGCTAGTATCAAAGGAGGGAAGGTTGCTATGTGTGGGCCCTCATCCCCCAAAAGATCATATACCCTGCTGATTTCAGGGGAAAACAATGATTGCTCTCAACTGAATACATCCCAACATCTAGCCAGCATTTGGGAAAAGGAAAACAGCTGTTTATTTTTCTGAACCTGTTCGTCTTCAAATGAAACTGGTCAGACTCTAACACTTCCAAAACCTCACATTCCAGATCCTCTTCACAATCAGAAGCCTTGGCGGTTGAACAGGGGTTGCACTGCTGGTGTTGCTTATAACCCAGGTTTGCACCCCATAATCAACAGCCTGAATAATGGATCTAACAACAGCCACCAGATCAAGTAAATACATAGTCGGAAATTGTTGCCCTGTAATGTGGTGGGTCTTCTGTCTCTCTCTTTTTTTTTTTAAACATGCGTACACCTAATGACTTCTACTGCACCTAAAGAGTTAGGTTATTATGCACCTGAGCCAGGTACTGGTACAGCCCTGAAGGACGTATCCAACCCTCATGTCATGCTCAATTGTGTTACCAACACCACAACAGGAGACCTGGAAGCAAAATAAAGTAAGTAGTCTGATAGTTTGCCCAAGGCCATGGTGGAGTCCGAAGCCATAGCTGAGGCATTCTTGATTTACTTTTATGTTTTTAGGAGCACAAGGGGTAGATGAGTGTGTGTGTGTGTGGGTATCATAGCCCATCAAGTCAGGGAACAAAAATTATCCAGAGTAATACCAAACAATGGCTGCACAGTGAGCCAGTAAAAAAATGAACAAATATTACTCTCCAATTCTGCAGGGATAATGTTCTGAACACTGCAATGAATAAGATGACAGTAGTTTCAGTAATACACTTCAAAGCACAAATGCATGCATAAAAGTTCCCCGATTTAAAAAAAAAGAACTTGTGAAAAAAAGTCGTCAGAAATGTTTTACAAAATGGTGCCAAAATAGTGACTTAAATGAAAAAAATGTTTAAAAAACTGTAATCCTGCTCAGTCACCTGAAATAATCATAACCCCCCCCCCCAAAATTAAAATATTAGCAAATCTTGTCAAAACTTCCAAATGAAGCTTTTAAGCTTTTAATAAACAGAAAAGTAAGCGCAATTAACATGCAGCTCTGAAATCATGAGGTAATAATGGAAACTGAAGTAGACTGGCCTTAGTATAGAAACTCACCTAAATATAACAACTTTTTAAACATAGGTAACAATGAATGAATGGAGAAGACATGCACAAGAAACCACAGCACAACTTATTTAATGCACATTAAGCACTTTTGTCCAAAATTAAAAGGACTTCATCAGAATATCAACAGAGACCGAATGCTTTTATATCTGCCTAACCTGGTTAATCCAATAAACATCAAATTAAAATAATTATGCAATCTACTTAAAGTTTAAAAACACACTGACTAAAATTGTAATAAATAAGAATGTTGAGTTGTTGAGTCTTTCGGCTTTTTCTGGTTAGGGGTAGCCACAGAATATGAAGTAGAATAAAATAATAGGCAAGACAAATAACTATTCATACTTAAAACATAAAAGAAAATGTGCATTATTCATTTAAAAACATTGCGTAATATCATTATTTTATAAAGCATAGGCTGCTTTTAACTTGAGAACACTACTGACAGTGACCATTTTGTTCAGTCCTGGGTAAACAGTGGTGCTGCAATTCACCTGCTACTTTTATACTTTATATTAAAGAAAATCATCAGACAGGCCCCCCCTCCTTGCCCCAAATTTACATGATCAACATAAAATTTAAATAAATGATTGCAATGTTTTTTATATGTTTAAAAATAGCATCGTTTTCATCATATTTTGAAATACTGTAACAGTGCTGGTAAATTCTTGACCAGGTATGTTTTATCAATATAAAAACATTTAGAAGACTGGCACTGTGCCACATAATTGACACCTTTACTGGCACAATAATTTTTGTTTCAATTTAATTTCCCCAAAATTCTCCAAACAAAAACTGGACCATTCCAAAATATACTGGCATTGTGTACAATGACCACACTTGACCATCCTGCCATTAATCACAGGAGGTTTTACTCTTTCAAGTAGTCCTTTGAAGCAACCATCTTTTTTATACACTCTACAGGGTACATGTATAGTCATACCCTTTGGGAAAAACAAGGTAACCCCTAATTACCACATAGGTGGTAATCCATTAAACACGGAAGAAGTTATCAGGGACCTGGGGACCCAAGTTGACAGTAACCTCTCTTTTGACACTCACATTGCCAAAGTGGTTAGGAAGACCTTCTACATTGCCCACCTGATCATGAAGGGATTCACATCCAGATCAGGAGAGGTCATTGTACCCCTGTACTCTTCACTTATCAGACCAATGATTGAGTACAACGCCCCATTCGGAATGTACCTTACCCGACACCTGCAGCAGTTGGAAAGACCCCAAAAGTTCCTCACCAAAAGGATAAAGGGGCTCAAACATATGTCATACGATGCCCGACTGAAGAAACTCCAGCTCTATTCAGTCGCATACCGTCTGCTCAGAGGTGATCTGTGCCTGACATACAAGGCCATGTCCAACCTGGAATTAATGGACATGCTCCACCTCAAAAAATCCAAATCCACCAGAGCCACGAGAGCAAGAGACTTAAACCTCAACACGGATATAAATAGGACATGCTGGAGGGACAGATTCATCACCCAGAGACTCCCTACACTATGGAACAGAATCCCAGTCCATGTGAGGCAGAGCCCCTCACTGACTCTGTTCAAGAGAAATCTTGACGAGTGGATGGGAGATCGTAGGTTTACCCTGGGAATCATCTCTGTATCACTGCTGGACAGAGGCACAGCAAACTAATGGGTATAGTATTCTCATCCTAAGGGGTGGTGAAAGCCACACACACTCTGGCTAGGCTTATAAATGCCCTAGGGCAGATAGCCTAGTATGAACCTATGAACCTACATCTTCAGTATGTTCTGGATTTATACTAAGGATGCTCCAGTTCTTTTGAAATATGGACTAAATGTTTTAGAAGTGGGTGTTTAAGGGCAGAATTAATGCTCTCTGAAATCTACTGTACTCATGCTCATTCCCCCTTCCTAAAATCCTAACCAGTATTGGGGTAGCCACCCCCAATAATGGAGAAAAGTGCCTCAATGATCTTTTATTTCAACTTCTTTTAGAATATCCAGCAAGAATGCTTCAGGGTACCCCCTCCTTAACAACATTTGCATCAATTGTTTCTTCCAGGAATCCAACTTCAATGGATACCATACGGGCTAAACTGACATACTGCCCCCTTCACTAGAGACTTTTTTTGGTCAATGGGATGTCAGCTCCTAAAATGTAATAGGAAATTAAGAGTATGTCTGTTTTCTATAGATGGTAGATTCAAATCTCTAAAGGTTCTGTTTTTAATAATCGAGGCATCAAGATAATTGACGCACTCTACTTGTGCATTCATCTTAAGAAAGTCTGTCGTAGCCTGTAGACATTGGAAAAATTGACTCAGTCTATCCTCAATGTCATTCCAGAATATAATGTCATCAAAAAAAGCCAGTATAGAGACCAACAATTTCTAAATTCAGATTTAAACACAAAATTGTCCTCCCAGAAGGCTAACACAATGTTGGAAAAGACAGGGGTGCAAGCAGCACCTATTGCCACACCCTTCTCTGCCTAAATAACTGATTTTCAAATGTGATAAAGCTGTTCTCAAGAACAACTTCCATAATAGTTCTAAAGGTAAGGATTCTGGTGTAGTCAAGGTCAGAGTTGGAACATAGATATTTATGAAACTATTCAAGCCCAACATCATCAGGGGATAACAGGAAAAAAATCTTGAATGTTTATAATGACAAAAATTAAACGATCACTGTATAAATCATTAGAGACTTTTGAAAGAAAGCCCCATTAATCATACTTCTGAACCTTACTGAATCCATCGGCATTTACCAGTTTTGAGGTCCAAATAATGGGGTGACACAAATTCCCAAGTGGCCCCCTTTATTCCTGAATTTCCCTGCTTTTTTTAAAAACTTTTTTTGGCAATTTTCTGCTGATGTCATCATGTGCAGAGGTGTGTGCGATGAAGTTAGCTTCATGAACATCCTGCCAGCCTGTAAGAATTTAGCTGAGGGCTCGAGGGGTGTGACTACTGACTCACTGTTGCAGCAACGTGTGTAAAAGTAATACAGGTCTGCAGGACCTAAGCTAAGCTATAATGTTTTTTATTTTTTTAATTAAAAGTTGGCTACCCCCTCCTTTCACCGTGCAGCAGGGAGCAGCATTTCCCTGGCCAGTAAATAATTCAGCACTTTTCTTTAAGAACGGAGTACTTTAACGGTTTTCTTTCAGTCCACGGTCACACACAGACTTGCAGCACTCATTATGTGCATTTGATTAATTTCATTGATGATTCTTATGTGCATTGTGCAGCTGATTTTGCATTTAAGTGTGCTGGAACTACTGCCCAATGAGACAAGTGCATTTGCCAGGTTCAGTGTGCAGGCATTTTTGCGGGTTCAATTGAATTCACGAGGCCATTGGTGTATATTTTTGTGGCTGAATTTACGAGACTTTCTGCAGTTGAATTTATGGTGTGTGTGTGTGTGTGTGTAGAATACCCCAGTTAGGTATAACTGGTGGTTAGCGTTACCCAGGCTCAAACCCTAGATACAAAGGGAAACAGCCTGAATTCTCTACCCATACCATCACTTGTGATTCAAGGAGTTAAAGTCCATAGCTCTCAACTGTCCAAAGTTTCACAGAGTATCTGGAATGTTTGGCTCATACTTTTGGTCTGTGTTTCTGTTAAAATGTGTGGTTTTCGGGCATATCAGTGAGAACTGAATTCACTAAATAATTATAGCTGTTTAGGTTTCAGTCTTCCTATTTTTCAGGAAACGCATGGTAGCACCAAAACATTTTATTCTAGCAACTTTTTATACAAGCAATGTTTAAAATGTGTCCCACTCCCTGCTTTTAGCCTTTGCCCCCCCCCCCCCCAAATAAATTGACTTTTTCCAGATTTCTTGTGTTGCAAAGTTCTTCAGGGGAAGAGAAGTTTAGTGCTGCTTATGCCAAGTCTGTTTGCATTATTAGTAGCGCAACAAGTAGTATGCTTGCTTTTGATGCAGAAGGCTGTGGGTTCTATTTCCACAGTACGTAGATGGATTGCTTTTAAAGGGGGGGTAGATGCTGCAGTCCTGAGAATGTTCTCCTTTGGCATAGATACCTAGTAACTATGAACCTGTTACCAGTTTGCCATCTATTTCCTATTGCAATATTACTAGCTTATTTTTTTTAATGTAACAGACAATTTATTCTTCAAGGGCAACAGGCACTTTATTTGTAGATGAAGCAATGAAATATAAAGTTGTTTGCTAGCAGCAACCTCTTCATTACTTACAGATCTTTTCAATGTGGAATTATTTAGATGACTTTTACTTCTGCAGAGATTGTGCATATTTCCTGTTGGTGGATTGTAATGACAGAACTCTTGAGTAGCCTTTTATGATAGAAATGTTCTGAATTGGACAGCTTTGTCATTATTATTGTTTCATGCATTTTGTTTTATTGCTTACTGGAAAAATGTCCAAAACAATACATTTAAAATGCACTGTAACAAGTGTGCTGTATTATACAAGGAATATAATTTAATACAATCAGAAAGGTGTATCAAAGAACACATGTATGTTTGCATGGCCCTAAATAATGTGTGTAAGGGGCCTATGATATGAAAACAGCCCAAAGGTAGTCTTTATCCACCACTGGCCAGAAACATTTTCTTTGAATGTGGGTTTCAATGCTGTTTCAAGGGCGGAGAAGATTTAATGCAAAGTCTGTTTTCAATGCGAGATTGTATTGCTTTAACAGATGCCTATTAGTGTTTGTGCTGTAAAATGTAAAATAAAAGTTTTAAATGAAATCCCAGTAATCATTGTGGCAGTATACACATTACAGTGTTTATGGTAAATGGGGAGAAATAGCAAAGTAATGGGACACTGGAATAGCTGTGTGTGTGTGTGTGTGTGGGGGATTTGACCATGATTTTTTTGAGGGGGGAGGGGCATCAAACCCAAAGACAGGACTGAGCAGCACAAACTCTAGCTACAGAACTGATCAGTAGGCAATGGAGAATGACTGACTTTTGGAGGTCCTAGCAAACTATAATATTCTTTTGCTAAGATTAGAATATCACCTACCATTAAATGCCCTCCACAAAGTCCATAAACTACAAGTCACCAAAACAAAATCCTAAGGTTCATCATCTTCTCCCCTCCCAGTGAACATCTTTGCTCCACATTTCAAAAAAGTGCTTACTATTTACTACAGCAGACATTTTTTTGCGGAAATGTCTGATTTTAAAACTTTTATATGAGAGTTGTTGTGCACCTTTGCAAAGTAAGTTTATATTTAAATTTACCTCATATTCATTTGGAAACTAAACTACTGAGGCCTCCCTTTAATCTTTACCACTAATGAAAAAGCATTTTCTAAAATTGTCCCCGAATCTTGTAGAAATGTTATCTCAGGAAATTAGACAAAGTTAGAATAGTATCATATAAAAAAAAAACAGCTAAATGCAATGTTAGTACACAAGCCTAAATGTAAGTGTTTCAAAGGTAATGTTTTGTATGGATAGTTCTGCAGCAGACTGCTTAAATATTTTCCATAGAAAATATTGTTATATAATGATGATCTTTCTAGAAATTATATTGAATGTATTTATGTAGTGTTAGCTAAATCTGTATACACTAAGGTATTACAGTTATATTTGAATTCAATCAATTGATACACTTCTCTGCTTTGTAAGAACTGATTGCATTTCCCAAAAAGCACTCAGTCTGTAAATCTACCTATCTACTGATTTCCTCTGTGTAAATCCTACTCATTTAATTTTCTGGCTGTATAAGGCTGAAGCAGTTAATTTTGTTTTTATAAAAGAAAATTGTATTTTAGTTTGCACAAGTTCACAGTTTGATACAAGTTCAAATATTAATATAAAAACTACTCTGTTTATTTTGTGTTTCATGATCATATTTTGTCTGTTCTCCAGTTTGTGTTTAAAAGTTGGTATCCCACAATTCCATCGGTGCGGGCGGGTTTACATAATTATGCATGCAAATGTTATGTTAATCAGCGTACAGATTTGAACCTATTTTTCATGGGCCTTTGTCCAGATTTTTGATGCTTCCAGGTTGAGAGGTATGCCATTAATCTTTGAAAAGGTACACACTTTTTAAAAATATAAAAAACATCACAATCATTTGTTTAAATTTTATGTTGTTGATCTTGTAAATGTGGGGCAACGACGGGGTCTGCCTGTCAATTTTCTTGAATATAAAGAACTATTAAAGTGGCAGTTGAATTGCAATGCCACTGCTTATCGAGGACTGAATGAAACGGTCTGTATCAGTAGTGCTCTCGAGTTAAAGCAGTCTATGCTTTATAAAATAATGCTATTACTCAATGTTTTTAGATGAATTATGCACATTTTCTTTTATGTTTTTTAGTATGAATAGATACTTGTTTCCCCTATTATTTTATTCTATTTCATATTCTATTAGAATTTTATTCAGTGTGTTTTTAAACTTTAATTACATAACTGTATATTTTTAAGTAGCCAAATAATCATAGGCACACCACTATGGTCACTTAGATTACAAACTGGTGAAAAACACTAATAATAAAATAAAAATTAAAAGCAAGAGTTTTCAACAAAATAAGAGCCTTTACAACGATAAGCGCCTTTGGCAATAGCCTTCATCAGATTGTTCCATCTTGCGGCTCATCTAACAAAAGAGAGACAAGCCTTCAAAATTCAACCAATAGTTAATTGCCTTTTTTAGAATGGGTTTTAGTGGAACCATCACATTCAAACCAGAGTATCGGTCAGCTTTCTGATCGATTCTGTATGTTCCCACCTCTGTTGCCTTCAAAAAATGCATTCAACAGAGTTAAAATGAATGCATGTGTTGGATTCAATTAAACATGGTTGGCATGTGTGTTCTTAAGATCTATATGCTCAATATCCCTTAGATGATGTAAAATCCTGTCTTTTAGACGTTGATCAGTCAGAAATATCAGAAATACACTGAAATTTGTGTTTAAAAATAAAAAGAACATAAAAAAGTTGCTGTGTAACAAATATGTTTTTTTCCAAGAAACAACTATTCACCAGACAAGGAACTTTTAGTTGTGGGAAATGCAAAGTTTGTCCCTCCATTGATAGGATGCAAGAAAGAATTATTTCTATCTCAGGTAGACAATACTACTTTAAAGTTAATGCTACTTGCAACAGTCAGCATTTAGTATAACTAGCAACCTGTTTAAACTGTGCTGTGTTTTATGTGGGTAAGACTGATCAACCTCTAAAAGACAGGATTTTACATCATCCAAGGGATATTAATATAGAGATCTTTATTTTTGACGGCAACAGAGGTGGGAACATACAGAATTGAACAGAAACTTGTGAAGTGGGTTGGATTGTGAATTTAACAGCTGACCGATACTTTGGTTTGAACGCAATGATTCTACTAAAACCCATTCTAAAAAGATGATTAACTACTGGTTGAATTTTGGAGGCTTGTCTCTCTTTTGTTATATGATTGGCTGATTAAGAGGCATTTCTCATACATAGGCTACTCATTGGTCAACTCTCATTTAATTCATGAAGAGAGAGCCGCAAGATGGAACGATCTGATGAAGGCCATTACCGAAAGCGCTTATCGTCGTAAAGGCTCTTGTTTTGTTGAAAGCTCTTGCTTTTAGTTTTATTTTATTATTAAAGTGTTTTTCACCAGTTTTTAATCTAATTGACCGTGGTGGTGTGCCTAGGATTCTTTGGCTATTTCTGTTTGTACTTGGGACACCTTTGGCAGTTTTAAGTTTTACTGCTGTCTAATTATTTTTAATTGGATGTTTATTGGATTAACCAGGTTAGCCAGATATAAAAGCATTCAGTGCCTGCTGGTTGGTATTCTGATGAAGTCCTTTTTATTTTAGATGAATGCACTTAATGTGTATTAAATAAATCGTGTGGTGGTTTCTCATGGACATCTTTTCCTTTCATTCATTGTTACCTGGTTTGTGAGTCTTTTACAAGGTTTGTTGTACTTAAACATACTACACAGTTTAGCACCCTTAAGGAATGTTTGGGTAAAAGCAGTCTATGCACCATGGTTAACTAAAGACCCCAAACAGCTACCCAAGCTATAAGACAAAGCCTGGATAAACTATCAGTACAACAAGATCCAAATTACCTTGGACTACTACCGAGAACTAAGAAATACATAAAAAAAAAAAAAAAAAATCAGGAATGACAAAAAATATACTACCCTAAGATCCAACAAAAAACACCAAAATAATCCTAAAAATTCTGGAGTGCTATTAAACAACTTCTACTACCTGACCAAACCTCAGCTCCTACCCCATCCACCACAACTACTACTGATAGTGTAGCCATCCACTTTGTTTCATCAACTATATACCATCACTAGTCAAAAATAACATCAATTCCACCCATCCATTCCTACAGAAACTGAAGCAATTACTAACTTATTCTTTCTAAAACCTGTCTAAACCAGCACCATAAGAAAATTACTCAACCAACTAAACCCATAATCCCTAGCAACAGATCTACTTGCCAGCTGAATAGCTCAAACTAGCAGCCAGTGTTCTCTCCTACTCTATCTCACTTCTGATCAACTGTTTTATGACGCAATCAATATATTCCCAAACTCTGGAAAATTTCCTATTTCACCCCCCACACACACACACACAAAGGTGGAACCTCAACAGATCTCACTAACTACAGGCCAACAGTCATATTATCTCTATCAAAAATTCTAGAAAAATGCATATACTCACAGCTCATGACTTACCTTTTAAACAATAGCCTACTAACCAACTCCCAACACGGCTTCCGACCCTGTCACTGTACCACAACCGCCCTTATGAACTGTATCAACACAATGAACCAACTCAAAAACAATGGACAATTAGTTTCCTCCATCTTCCTAGATATGTCCAAAGCTTTCAATACAGTTTCACACCAAAAACTCCCAGATGAACTCTCATCCCTAACCTAAACCACACAGCTCTCTCATGGTTTCACAACTACCTGTTTGACTGAAAGCAAGTGGTCATTTGGCAAGGGAATTTATCTTCATTACCCGTCACAGTAGGCGTCCCACAAGGTTCAATTCTAAAGCCACTCCTCTTTACTATCTTTATCAACAAACTCCACACCACTGCTAACTTCGCCACTATCATTCAATACTCAGACTCCACACTCATCTGTGCAGCTCTCTCCCTTCCACAACTCCAAAAAATAACTCAACAATCTTTCTCAGCCACAGAGTCTTGACTCTCCAACTATCAAACTCATTTTCATTCCCAATAAAAGTAAACTAATGCTCTTTTCCAATAACAAAATCACTGATTTCACATCCTCCTTTCTCATCTATTCAGCAAATACCAAAAGTGAACCTGTCTCTCACACCAAACTGCTTGGTGTCACTACTGACAAAAATTTGAGATTCAACAAACACTTAACACTAGTCATTAAAAATACCCGCATAAAACTTGGCATCCTCTATAGGATTAAACTGTACTTCACCAGCTCCACCAGACAAACTATTGCCAGGACCCACCTATTATCTGTTCTCCTCCAAGCCTCACCCATCTTCACTAACGTTAAGAATACTGACCTAGCTAAGCCTGAAACCTACTATAATAAAGTTTCCAGATTTGCCACAAACTCTTACCCTCATTTCTAACACTCAGTTCTCTTAACACCCAATTCTTCTCTATTTATCTACCTCTCTTTCCATCTCACTAACCCCTCCAAAATTACCGCAATTTCTCCTAGCTAGCTTCTATTCGTTTACTTACTGTCCAATATAAATATGCCTAAACACCAATTGTAACCAATGTATCTTTATGTAGATTGCATTTTTGTAATTCTATACGCATAACTTGTTTACTCTGTAATTAATGTATAACCATTATAAAAATGTGTGCATGTTAAATTTTATTATGGAGCTTTTCTCCCTGGGCCTTTGCTGGAAATGGATTAGTAATCCAGTCAAACCTCCCTGGTAATCAAATGTCAAAATAAAATAAAAAACACTGATAGAAAAAGCAGAGGGAAGAATTAAAAACCCAAAAGGGCTTCTTATCTGAGCTAGGCAGGTGAAAAGATCCAGAGTAAAGAACAGTCTTCCAAGCAATTCTTCTCTTACTATGGTATGAAATTCTCCTGTCTGTGGAGTTGTAAGGCAATCCCTGCACATCATACCTGTAAACAGGCAGTGGGAGGGACTCAACTTTGGTACACTGCTATAGGAGAGTAACATGGCACTGCTACCCAAACGCCAGTAAGGCAGTGTGTTTCTTGAACATCCTTATTTCAGTCAAACCTCAAGAACCTGAGACTAGCCTCATTGGAGTCTGTCAGTTTGATGGCTTTTAAAGATCATGTGCATAGGATTATGCTCAAACTTCATTTTTCCACAAAAGCATTCACATGTATATCATGCAAGCAAACACTCTTCTATGTAAAATGACTTTTAAGTTAAATTTTAGAAAAAAAACTATCTTAAAAACTTTTGCATAACACAACAGATTCAGATGCACTTCCTAATATCCTACATTACCATTAAAATGCAGACAAGAATCAGTTATGTAATTGATGGAGCAAGTGTTAATTAATATTACTTGTGATGTGAAAAGAAATGAAAAATCAATTACATAATTGCCAACCTGTTAACATTGACAGGCTGGCAAAAAAGTGATTTTTTTAAACTATTAATTTAAGGTTTGCCAGTTTTTAATTAGTCCCTTCCAGTTACGTTAATATTAATGTAGGACATGGGGGGAAACACATCCATTAGACTTTTAAATTTGCCAGAATGTTATAAGGTAACGTTTGATGTTCTACTTTAAAACAAAAACTCAGTTTTTAACAAAATAGTTTGAAAGCATGAAGATGCTTGTTAACATCATCAACCCCCTTTTCCCCATTTTCCACATGGGGTCAGGGTGCTGCATCAGCTTTCATGACCTCTCTCAATTCAGTGCCACTTTCCTAGCTTTTCTAACAGTTATGCCTGACTGTTGGGGGCTTTCTCTAATGCAGTCCATCCCTTTGCTGGATGCTCTCATTTCCTTTT
Source organism: Protopterus annectens (assembly GCF_019279795.1). NCBI lineage: Eukaryota > Metazoa > Chordata > Ceratodontiformes > Protopteridae > Protopterus > Protopterus annectens. The sequence goes on along the minus strand of NC_056741.1, from coordinate 729,463,310 downwards.
GCCTTCTTTCTCTCTTTCCTAAATCATACGCTTTCCTGCACACATGCCTGAATCAACAGTCTGTTTTCGGACTGTCCTGTAATTGCAGTTAATTTGGCTTCAGCCCTGATGTCCTCATTTCTTTGTCTGCCCCACAGTGTGCAATCCTACCACCACTCTCAGGCAAGGCACTTCATCTCCATCACCTCTAGCTTTCTCAGCTGCTCTGCCTCACTGCCCAACTTTCTACACCACACAGTAGTACTGGTCACACCACTGTTTGTTTACTTCACTTTTCAGCTTCTTTGGCATTCTTCTGTTACACACTACCCATCACTCATGGCATTTGACTGCAGCTACTCTGATTCTAGCTTTAACTTCTTCATTCAGACTTCTGTTTTTCTCATTTGACCACCTCTCTCAGGTACATGAAGCTGTTAATTTGTTATACTATTTTCCTTTTTACCTCAGTTTTCAGCTCCTTCTGATCCCTCCATTTGCTGAAAAAACAACTGCCCTATCTATGCTTAATTTCATTCCATGTGCCTTCAGTTTTACATTTCAACCTGCTATCATTTGCTGATGTTCTTGTTCAGTGTCTGCTTTTAATGTCACACCTGCATAAAGCAGCTTTGTTAATCTAACCCCTCTAATCTCTCTGCAAGTGGAGTGGTCCATGACCAGCAGTGGGCTCAGAGCTGAATCCAGAAGCACATTGTCCCCAACTGGGAACCCTCTTTAAATCTAAACACTGTTTGTACTTCTATTACTGGATCCTTGTACTTAGTCTGCACTACTTCTACCAATGTTTCTGGAACTTTGAACCAAAGGACTGCCCAAATCAGTATTCATGGAACCTTGTCATATGCTTTCACCAAGTATATGAATGCCCAGTTGAACTCTTTCTTCAGCTCTAAATTCTTCTCGACTATCTTTCTCACTGCAAACATAGGACCAGTAGGACTGCATTCTGATCTGAATCCGAACTGCTCATTTTTCAACTTTCTACTACTATGTACATTTGTTTATCAATTGCCCTTTCCATCACAGCCATGCAGTGAGAGAAGAGTTTGATAAAGCTATGCTGACCACAGTTGTGAATGCTATCTTTGCTCTTGTAAACTAGCACTAGAATATTCTGCAGTCATCTGGGATGCACCTTTCTCTCCCTACTACTGTAAAGCTTGGAGCCACTTCTCTCCTAACTCACCCAACATCTATCTTGATCTACCATGACCTCATCTAAACCTGCTGCCCATGACTTCATTTTCCTGATTGCTGTTCCTGTTTCTTCAAGGTTGGGCTCGTCTTCCTCTTTCTTTGCAGTTTGTGTCTTGTGCAGTACAGATTCTGTGTGATTTTCGTCATTTAGAAGCTGCTGGAAGTATTCCTTACATCTGCCTTTGGTGGTCTGTGAAATTGTGATCAGGATTAAGAATGGAGTCTGATGACTTTCTGCTTTATCCTTCTGTCTTTACTTTGCAACATGACTGAGTTTCTTTGTGCCATCTGCTGAGTAACTTTCCAGAAGCCAGTAGAGCACCTCTGATACCTTGTTCTTTGCTATAGTGACCTACACTCTTAACCAACCAGTATTCCTTCTTAGGCTGGGCCATCTTTTCTATCCCCCACTTACTCTTACACGTGTCTTTTCAACAACTTCCTGAATTTTTGCATTCCACAACCATCTCTCATTGTATACTTTGGGAGTAACATGTTACAAAAGTAATGCGTTACTGTAATATATTAGAGTTTCTAGTAACTAGTAATATAACATGTTACTTTTTCAAAATAGTAACAAAGTAATAGTAATATATTACTTTTTTTTTTAGTAACTATTAAGGTAAGTGTGCGTTGCCTTTGCTTAAACCAGTACCAGCAAGAGCCCTCCTGCCCCATCCTCAACTACAGGTATTGATTCCTCCAGTCTCCACCAGAGAAATCCCACCAGCCCATGCTCTTGTGGAGCACCTGCTCCAAAATAGCGTTTTGTCCAAAGTAATACCTCAAAGATATAGCCAAATAAAGAGTATAAATGAGAACATAGTTGTACCATCAAAAACTGCTTATTGTGTAGACAGCTGTCTAAAGCCATAACCATTCCTCTAAACTTCTGAAATTGAATAAAAAATAATTAATTTCTTTTTTAAAATGCCATGAAATTATGAGTGGTCCTTTAAGTCACTTGCACCTACAGTGGTACATCTATAATTTTTAGAAATGATAGCTGCTAAAGATTGTCATTGCTACATATGCACAAACAAGGTAGTTAAATACTTTGATGGTGCACATTTTACAATCCGTAGTTAAATGTTATCCATGTCTGCCATTAGAAAAAATAGAGAAAAAAGTTTAAATCCTAACCTTCCACTGTAATTACTTACCTATTTTGACTCCATAAATATAAAAGTAAAACTCCACCATGTAGATCAGAATAGCAGTAGAGTGCAATAGACTGTGTGCTGTCCCCTTTCTCCCTAATATCCAACCAATACAATTTTCAGAATTCTTTTAAATGAATTCTAATTCCTATAATTCTCCATGATATTTCAAATGCTCTCTTCCACTGCACACTCAGTGAGCTGAACAGTTGTATGACGTCATCACAGAAGCAACCATTCAGCTGAAGGGTCTGTTCATCTCATGAACCTGTTCTCTGGATTCTTTTGGTTCCCATGCTACACTGTTTAAAAACTGTCCAACACATTGGAACTATTTAGTGGGATAAAGAATTAATTTCTATATGCTTGGTTCTCAACTTTTAATGACACTTAAAATACTGAACCCGCTTATCTATTTAGTTGTTTCATTTAAAAGGTATGTATTTCACTATTAAACTCCATCATATCCACTATTAAGAGAAAAAATGAACACAGTTGGAGTAAAACAAAAATGTATTCACAACCAGCGTGAGTGTGCATGTGTACGTGTATGCATCTGTGCCTCTGTTGTGTAAGTGAGATGATGATACAGGGTTAGTCTACCTCTAAAACCTCTAGTGCATGTAATCTGGACAAAACCATAAATAATGGGGGATAAATGCCCAAATTAAAGTTGAGATTGTAATTACTGCTGTTAACAACCCAGAAAACTGTCAGAACTTGTTTTCATTAGCATGCATTGTCTGATGAACATGAAGTCTGAAACTCAAATGTCTTTCATTATTTGGTGACATCATACTCCAATAATAAGCCAAAAAAACTAGACATTTTATGTAGCATACACCAAACATATGAGGAAAAATCTGTACATTCTGTAAAAATCTGTGTCAGTGTTTTCAAAGTTTCAAGTACGAGTTGGGCTAGCTAAACTCAGAGTACTGCTTTATAGAGATGAACTCAGAAGTTATTATAGTTGTACTAGAAGGCTAAGGTTTTATGTTGTACCCAAAAGCAAAAACATGTAGCATTATTTTACTGTCATAATACTAAGTGATTGGAAATATGTCTATACATGTTTTAAGTGGACAAAGTTATGATGCAAAAAGCACAGAGATGTGTGAAGCACTCTGGGAATGTTTTACAATGTTCAGAAAGTTCCACTGTTTTTGCAACACACAAGAGGTATTACATCATGTCTCTGTTACAGTGTTTTTGTGCTACACATATACACATGCACAACTGTCAGTATACTATGCCACTTTTTCTTTTCTTGTAGATGTTCACAGTGTATTTTTTAAACATGTAGATATTTTAAAATATGTGCTGGAAATCCTACTGTTCATGCCATCAGTAACACAGCACAAACGCAGCCTACATGAGACAAAATCTGACTCAACAGTAGAATGTTGCTAGAGGTTTGCTAGGGCAGAATATCTCTTCAAATAATGTAAGTAAAATATTATCAATGTTTGATGTAAATGCTATGCACCAACATATTCCATTAAATATTGAAGAAGGAATGTTTCACTGCACTAGAGGGTATATACTAAGGTGGGGTGGAGAAGAGGTTTGTGCCTCTGATGTTTCTGCAGGTGATGCTAAAGGAAAACAGTGCCACTGTGAAGTCATGCTTGGAATTTGTAATCTACCTCATTCTGACAAGAAAAGCATAAATTAAAAGAATATCAAAAGATATTTTCTTCTGGTACTCTTTTTGTGTGTGGGAGAGTGTGGCAGAGGAAATGATTGGCCCTGATGCTTTGCTGTTGTGACTCCTCCTTTGCAAGACTTGTGTGTATTTGGATTACTTCATTTTTTTAGCACTGCAAGGAGGTGAATGCTAATGATGACCAGACTCCGGCTCTGTCCTGGTACTGTGGGACTCTCACCCACTAAAACACCCCCTAACACTGGGACAATTTTAGCCTGCTAGACATCATATCCTTACCTTGCCATATAATAAACAGTATTGGTTCTCCATACCGCTGTCAATCAGAATTGAACTCAACACTCATTGGTTTAACAACTGACGCCCTAACCCACTGCACCAAGCAGGACACTTCGGGTAGATCTATGTTCAACCAACTTTTGTCCTGACTACTTTTTGTTATGTTCTATTTAAAATTATTTTCCCATTTTGATATTTAGTTGCTGAAAATAGACAAAATCTGATAGGTTTTTATAGGTCTTGTGTTGCTGGCTATGTATGGTTTGGTTTTATATGTGACTCTCTAGGTATACCAGCTAGTCTTCTGGAGTTTTCAACTGTTAAACATATTCATCATTTTAACACTGTGTACACAACTTTATAATACACTTATATGCATGTGCTTACTTATGTGAATAAATCTCATTATAATTGATAAACCCTAGTTATATAAAAGTAACGCATTATTTTAGTTAGTAACTAATAATAGTAATATATTACTTTTTAGAAAAGCAATAAGCTACATATTACTTTCACTGAAAAGTAATAGTAATTATTACTTTTACAAGTAACTAGCACAACACTGACTATTTCCATACCCGACTTGGACTCACATCTGTCCTAAAGTCGTCTTCTCCCAATCCACCTATTTCCTCTTCTTCCTGAAGTTCTAGAGCCCTGAGTATTTCTCTTGTGCTTTCACTCCACTTAACTTCTACATCTTCAGCCTAGTCTCTGTTGACCTTAGAACTTTCTCTGATCGCTGCTTGCAACTGTGACCACCAGCATTTTAAGCTGTGAGCCATCTGATATTAAAATATCTTCGTGCTTTAGCAGAGCCTTCAAGAAGTTAAAAAAAAAAAAAAAGAAAAAAAAATACCATTATACAGAAGAAATTACAACGAACCGATGAAAAAAAGAGCATTAATTATAGTTAATATTTCCAATTAATATCTGCATTTAAGCACATTACTTCAGTATAGAAATGTTTTCTTTGTACAATAACTTACTTTTATACTGTAATTGTCTCTGATATGGTCACATATTTGCCATAAAGCAGCCACCTGAAGTAAGGACATCTCAAGTGGTATATAAACTAGCTTCCTTAAAGCTGACAAAATGTCTGTGTACTAGCAAGTCAAATATTTTTTATTCTGGAAAATGAATACTAAGGCTACAAGGTAAATGTTAGGACAAAACACCATCTCTAAAGAGGAAATGCCATGCTTCAATCATATGCTGTCTGAATGCTGTTAGTATGTTTAATTATACTATACCATCAATTATGATACTTGCAGTTCCTCTAAGGTTATATTATGCACTGTGATATCCTTGCAACAAGATGAACACATAGGGGAAATTGCACAGCGGTTTAAAACCTGACTTATGTTAAAAGATGTTATAAAAGAAAATCCAGTAGCTTTACATTTAAATGCAGTAAATTGTGGCGACTCCTGTTTACTGCAAGTAACTGATTTACAGCAAGTATTTGGTAATAAAGAAAATTACAGTGTACATAACAGGATATTAGTAATAGAAAGAAAATTACAGTGTACATAATAGGATATTAGTAATAAAGAAAATTACAGTGTACATAACAGGATATTAGTAATAAAGAAAATGACAGTGTACATAACAGGATATTATATAAGGAAAGCATCTGTATACTTGCATATTGCAGTTTAAAGCCTTTGAGCTTTAAATGCAGCTGTTAAATTTGAGATATTTATTATACTTAATGCTCTTTTTTCATTGGTCAATTGTAACTGTTTTTTTATACATAATTTTTTTCTTGTGCTGTTTTTAACCCCAAGAAGGCTTGTCGAAGCACATATGTTTTAGCAAAACAATACTGCTATTTTCTTATCTTTATTTGTCTTTATTCTGCCAAAAGTACACATTTTACTTTCTTGTTATGGTAAGTATCCTTACCATTAGATTCCCTCAACCTCCACCTCTCCGGAAAGCTCAACAACTGTTTCACAGCAATTGTTTGATCATATTATAGAATGGTTATTATGTAAGGAAAGCATCTTCATACATATGTATGATACGTAAAAGCCTCTTGGCTTAAATGCAGCAGTTACTGGAGATATTTACTACAGTTGATGCTATTTTTTTCCACTGGTTGATTTTTTTATATCATTTTTTTTCTGTGCTGTTTATAACTTTATAAAACCTCTGGCAAACCCAACGTTTTAGTGGAAACAATACTTTTTCTTTCATATCATCTTATCTGGCTTTGTTTCGCCAAGCGCACCAACTTTGCATTCTGATTATGGCAAGCATCCTTACCACTGGATTCCCTCAACCTCACCAATCTTTCGCTCACTGCTACGGCCGCTGCCCCTCAAGAAAGCTCAAATCGGTATGTCTGAAAATATGGGACAATGCCCGTTTCACATCTGCATTTACCAATATGTATTTCTGGAACAAACATTACCTGCAGTAAGTGCACGGAGAAATCTGCCAATATGATATACATGCTAGCCCCATGTCCACAAGTTGTGGGGTAAGATCCAATATGGAATTGCCTGTATTTTAGTTTTTCACCAGCTTACTTGTGAAAGAAAATGCTCACTTTGATTTGTTTCATCTGACCTCAGTCAGAGCGATTAACAAACCCTTAATCTACTACCCCATCAACAAAGGTGCTGCTCCTAAGGAAATGGAACTAACTGACTAGACATAACTCAAAGAGTGGGGAAAAAAGTGAAACTAAACTAGGTCTCCACCAACAAACACACGTGCAAATCGGCCTGATAAGCAGCAGTGTTTACAGTTCTATTCACTCCCACTATAGGAACTAATTTACATGGCTCTGCCTACACTTGAATATATTGTGTGGATTTGTATTCCAGTTCTGTCTAAACGTACTAACACCGAGTTATGGACTGCTCTGCAGTGTCTCCTGCTATCTTGTGAAACACTTGGAATCTGTGTACTTGTTCAGGGGCCTGGGAGTTGATTCATGCTATGTTAGTCATAACCCTTTCATCAAAAAATGTGTAATCTGTAGGTTAGATTAATAAGCCCTTCCATAGTGGCACCATTATTCAACAAAGCTCTGTAATTAGGTCAACATGTGTCAACCTGTTTCATACATCATGTATAATGGCATATGACCTCCAAGTAGTATTGACGTCTAAACAAACATTAGTACAAAGTTGAAAATGCAATGGAAGTAATAAAACTTAGACTTTTTATTTTCCCCAAAAAGATTAATCCATGTACTTCTTCCCAGAATATGCAAACATAATAAAAACATTTGTTCCAAGGTTTCCTCTTTCAGCAGTTGCACTGATTAGAAAGTCCTCTATGTGATGTTTAGTTCATCAAAATAAAATAAGATACTACACCAATATTCCCCCACTGGTGAGTTAACAGTCTCTGTACAAAAGAGTTCACCAAGCCCTACAATAATGCTCCACGTTGCCTGCAAAGTAACACAAGGCAAAAAATATGCCAATAAATTCAAATCCGCTTCGTGTTAAAAGTGAGAAAGATGTGTTATCTTGAAATTGGTGGTCCAAATCTGTCCATTGTTTTGATGACTAGTGAGAGATGGTCCAGAAATGAACTGACCGAGACTCTGAGGATTCGAGCTTCATCAGCACTCCAATGCCTGCATGCAATAAAAGAAGCCATTCAGAGGAAAATTACACAACAAGTTTTAGAATAAAACATCCATCCCACAATATAATTACAAAAGAAATCATGTGGATTTAAAGTAGCCATGTATGTACTTCTTTCATTCTGTAACTTTTTAACAAGCATTAAAATCTGTTTTGGGATTACTGATCTCTGATCTTTTTAAGTCAGCAATCCTCCCTATTCAAGATATTTTTTCAGTGAGCAAGAGAGTTTTGACAAGATTACATTCTGCTAGTATGCACGACCAAAGATGGTTTCTGATTCAAGCTAATCTTGACAGCAAAGCTCAAATATGCAGAAAATGAAACACAAAGCAGACCAAACTAGCTTTACAAAGTACACACATCCAGTACTTGACTACAGCATGTCTCCTAGTATTTTAAGTCATTACTATGGTTTAATAGTACAGAAATAAAATAGACTGCTATGTTTTATTCTGGAATAAACAGTCTGCTAACTGAAAGACCTTTGTAGATCAGTAGCACAGTATTTCATTGCATGTGAACTTAATTAGGCAAAGGGCTGAGAACAGGTGACTGAAGTGCTTACATAATAAAAATAAATCTGCATAGAGAAATGTGTTTTAACTCATCAAAATGATCCGATATTGGATTTTTGTAATCACATGAACAGCTACGCATAGCAGACTTTTTACTGCAGTTGGATCCATCTACAGCTCACTTTTTACAAGCACCACATCTGCATGGGTGAGTACTAGGCTAACTACTCATGTGGGCCATTTTAAGCCTAGCCAATTATTTCATTTGATGCTTAAAATTAAACCATCCCATTGGAGGTTGCATTCATCTGACTCTTTCCAAGATCTGTATTTATATACTACTCTGGTGATAATTCCTAGATCAAACATAGACATTTGGAGTGGACCCATGCATTAGGATAACGCAGCAGCCTATGACCATTAGCAGTATAGGTGGGATTCCTGGGGTAAATTTCATACTTACACGAACAAACTGACAGACACGTTCTTCACTTTATTAAAACAAGCAAAGCGTTTGGGTTACCCCTTCTTCAGTGCTAAATGACATCTTACAAAACACATCCATTTTATATTAAAATATCACATATCATATGACACAGCCAACCAATAAAAAATAATAATTACATCTAAAATCAATGCAACATCAAATGCTTTTTAAATAAAACTAGTTTCAAACTAACTGCATTATTTAACCCAGAGGGTGCACAAGAAAACTCAATTTTCTAATGCATTATTTATATCACCCCCCTAATACTTGTGTGTACTACTTTAATAACTCTAAACCTAAACAAATTATTTGAGCCGCTATCTTCAACATGTTTTGCTAATGCATTAGTTAAAAATGCTCTTTCTAATCTCCGACTTATGCTCTATAATTTGTTCCTTCAGCTTAGGAGTGAACTTGCCCACAAAAAATGAAGTACATTCTATACATGTAGCTGAATAAACAACTTGTGCTGTATTGCAAGCAGCATAACAGTTATGCTTGCACGTAACTTGTGTTGCAGGATGTATAAAACAAATATCTGTGATAATAGCTTTACAACTACAGTTAGTGACATGGATATGTTCCCTGTTTTTAAAGATGATCTAATACCATTTTTTGTTGTTACCTTCATATCTTTATAACACAATCTCCTTTTTAAGTTCTTCTCATTCCTGTATGCAGAACTTGGTTGATCATCTAAACTTTGTCTAAGCTCGGGCATAGTCATCAAGATCTTTCAATTTTTTTGTATTACCCTCTCCACTTCAGGAGTCCTATTATTACATGTAGTTATACACCTTCATACTTCCCATCTACTATACCAAGTTCTGCTTAAATGCGGGCAGGGACGAGCTTTGTTTTACATGTATAGAGTTTGCTCCAGAGCAGTGGTATCCTCTACGAGATATACCCATCCCTCCAAACTGTTCTGTTAATGTTGCAGAACAAGTTTATGTCCCTGGAACAAGTACATCTGATGCCATATGACTTGCAGATGTGAAGTCCATCAGTAATGGGTCAGAGGATGGCTTATATGCTAGACACAAATCACCTCTTAGCAATCTGTAAGAGATCAAATATAGCGATAGGATTTTGAGGTGGTTTATTTAAGACACATTACTTAAGTCTTGCATCCTTTTTTGTAAAGTATCTCTGTGGGCACTCCAGTTGTTGCATGTGCCTGGACTGATACATGCCAAAAGGGGCTTTACACTTAATAACTGGCCTAATGAGGGCTGAGTAAGGAGGAACAATGATATCCCTACATCTAGAAGCTATTCCCTTCTTTATGAGCTGCACAATGTAGAAAGATTTCCTTACCAGGGTGGACACGTGCTGTTCAAAATTTAGGTAGCTGTCCACATAAGTTGCCAAATCCCAAACTAATGGGTCAACCCTTGCGGGCGTGTTGTCAATGTGGTAGTTTCCCAGGGCATCAACTTTCCAGAGGAGATGATAATGTATTTTTTAGCATGAGTCTGGCACGAGTTATTTGCTTGGGACAAGCCTTCTTGAAGGATGGCTGAATCTTTTGGGAATTCTATCATTGCTCCTAGCTTGCAGTGATCTGAACCCTTTGGTAATGGCTTTTACTTCTGAAAAGTAGATGTCAAACAGAAGACATCACACCACCAAACCCTAGAGGACTGTAGTTTCTCCTATTTTGATCTTGTGTGTCTTATCTGCCAGCCAGCTGGCAATCTAGCAGGTGACAAAGAGGTTTATTCCTAGTTTAAGTTTTTCTACTATGCCTGAGTGGTAGATTGTGTCAAAAGTCTGGGCCTGGTCATGGTAGGCAGTGTGCACTAATTTAACTTTATCCACTGCTTTAATAACCTTTTCAAAAAAATGTCTAACAGGTTCAGTAAGCATGGGGTCAATGTTTGGCTGTTCCCTAGGGTCCTTATTGATTAATTCCATGGTTATTCCTTCCATAGCTCGGCATATGAAGCTTAGAGGTCAGTAATTACTTGGGTCTGTGGAAGGCCCTCCCTTATGCAGGGGAATAACTGTTGTTGCTCACCACTCACTTGATACAAAACCTGTATGTAGGCTAATGCTAAGCAGTGTTAGAGTGTGGCTAAATCGTGCTTCAAGTTATTTAAGATGCATCCGGAAATATTGCCAAGACCCACTGATACAGTATTTGTTGCTTTTGATAATGCTTTCAGGACTTGATCTTGTGTGATTGCTGGTGGCGAGTCAGTCAGTTTCAGGTATTTCATAAGAAACAGACAAGGGGAGATAAGATAAAGTTTGAGCTGAAAGCTGAAATTACTGTCCAGTGGGTGTGCTATGTCTTCAGCTTCAGTGTAGGTAATGTTTACAATCAGCTCAGCACATGGTTGCCTATGCTCCTGAGATTACAAACATAAATAAAAAGACCTGGTGATTGTCCTTTGATTGAATGACCATTTCTGCCTTGAACTTCGCTTTGATAGATTTAATAAACACCTGAGTTGCTTCTTTAACCTAATATCAAGAGCGCTATCATTTGTGTACTGCTCTTCTTACTTTCAGCAATAATCTCTATCTTTTACTACAAAGCTTGTTGATAATAAAGTTCCACTGAGGGGGTTGCTTTTGTGGTAAGCCCTTCACTTACTTCTACTGGGTACAGCTGGATCTGCACAGTTGTTTACATGCTGGTATAGTTTAACAGTGTGTGTGTTTCCACACATTTAGTGAGGGGGGGGGTGGGCTTGAAGCTTGCCAGTGCATCACTTAGGAGTAGGTAGTTTGTCTAGGAGAAATTTTGAGAGCTACCAGGGGCAGAAGGGGGTCCCTGGATTCAATTTTATTTTGAAGGACAAAGCTTTATGGTCAGATATAACAAGGGATGAAGATATGCAAGGGATGGTGCAACATGCCCCCATATTATTAAGGACAAGTTCTAAGATTTTATTTCCCCTAGTGAGCAGTATTACTAGTTGTTCTATAGTATTTGTATTGACAAAATCCATTAATCTCTGTGCTTGTGTATAGGTTTCCCAGTCTTTAGTTAGACTGTTTAAAGCACCCATAAAATGTACTGGGTTTAATACTGAGTGACTCAAGTTGTTAATATGCACTGTGGCTTTCTTGGGTCATGGAAAGAGTTTTATACCTAGCTAATATAGGGTAAGGGACCTTTCTGATGGTGAATTGGAAATGAAGAAGCTCTAGTGTATTGTGGTGCTTAATCAGGCTTGATATGACTCTTTTCTGAATGAAAAATGAGACACTGCCACCTCTCCCCTTTCTGTGCAGTGACTGGTCTAAAAGTGTGGAAGGCATTATAGCCCTTCATATGTTTCTCCTTAGCTAATCCCTACTGTCTCAGTCAGCAGTACCATAGCTAGAGTGGGTCGTGAGGGACAACTTCCCTGGGTACAAAGTGTTGGGGGAGGCATGATCAGCCAATCTTGATCTCTCTTTAATGTAATACTGGATTTTAAAAGCCTGCATTACATTTGCAGTCAAGCTTGACTGCTGTAATGCTCCTTGTGTGGTCTAAACTATAGCAAACAATTTGTTACAGTTTGAAAGTTAAAAAAAAAGCTTACTTTTTTTAAACTAAAATCTGAGCTCCACAGTGCTCTGTGGAGGCACTGTAGCAACTCCTACCTTTATAGCAAGTAGTTTGCTACAGTTTAAAACTAGAAATCTTTTTTTTTTAAATTAAAAATGCAGAAGGAGAGTTGGGGGCAGGGAACAGAAATAGGACCTGAAAGGCTAGGCTGGGGTGGGGGTGTTCCAGTAGAAGGAATAGCCTTTTTTTTGCTCTTCAATGGAAGAGTTTGATGAATGTGGATCTAACTGTAATACGCTGATGACTATAATGTAGTCATCAGTGTATTGCACTAAAGTTTTTTTTTTTCCAGTGGAAGAGCTGGAGGTGTGTAGCTGCAATGTAGCACTCGGCTAATTACAGTGGAGTGCTGGTTCATGACACTGGCACAAGGAGCCGGTCGAGCCATCTTTGCTTCTGTCAGTCAGTAAAACCATTTATCCCTGCAAGCTGAATATACAGAAACTAGCCATAGGTGTGAGTATGTGTGCAAGTGAGTGGTATGAATGAACTACAGTGGCAGGGCTATCCACCTGGCGGTGTAAAACTTAGCTCGAGATGATTCTCACTGTTTGAAGAGACATCCCGACCCTATGTGCAAGATGGGAAAAAGGGGGTTGAGGACTATGGATGGTGGTTGTGTTACTACTAGAGCAGTGCATACGCAGGACGTACTAGCAACTTAATACTGTACGAATACAGAATTAAGTTCTATACTGATAAATTACCTGGAAACATAAGATCATACAACCAACTGAGAAAGATTAAATGTATACTTTCAAGACCAAAGAGTTCCATGGATACCGCAAAACTTTGGACACACTGTCTATTACTCTAACAGCAAATGAACAGCTAGTGTAGAGTTTCCTATCTAAATTCAGAAGTTGCTGTTTTACTACATTATATGGTTGAGTAATTATGACAAAAAAAGTTTTGTGAGCTGTCATGGACCACATTTAGTAGATCTGAAAAAAGCAATTAGCAATGTACCTCATAAGCTTTCAAGAAAACAAGAATATGTTTGTTTTCGTCAACTTTGGAAACAAAATGGTCCAAATATCATTTTTTCAACCATGATACAGACTCGTGACACTCAAATCTTTAATATGATACATTGATGTTTAAGTTCAATATTCTTATAGCAGCCACCAATGAAATGTACAGTTGGCCTTAACAACTGTGGGCCCCGATCTGGGCCATTTTTGATCAATCAATTAAAACCACTTTATGGCTGTGAACATGTATCAAAGAAGTCTGACTGAGATTTAAAAAATGGCCACAGCAAAGTATTTTAATACAAATGCACATCAGTACTGCAAAACTTGATTGACTGCTAAAACTATTCACAATGGCAGTCTCACAGCCAGTTACATCCACAGACAAGCCAAGCCTCACATCCTGCAATTACTACCATTTTTTTAACTGTTCAAAACTCAGCTGGCCGGCTGTGGAAAAACGTAACGGCTACAGAAATGGATTTCAACTTTGTTTCATACAAGCATACAAATGCACACTATCCTGCAAAGCCATAACAATGAGTATTTAACTTAGGCAATCATCATCACTATCACTCATTTTCAATAACAGACAGCTCCCATACCCAGTAATTATATTCACGTTGCTGTCTGTACACCTCTGATGTTTGACTACAAAAAACTTTTAAAATGCCTTCATTAACTTATTTCAACTCTGTTTCACACAAACACATTACATTCAACATAATAATGTGTTCCAATGTACTTCACACAAATATACATCCATCCTACAAAGCCAGAATACAGATTTACTACATTAATAACTTAAGTGGTAAATACTAACCTAACAGAGCACATGAGCATTTTATTTACTATTTATACACTGCATTACAAAACTACCAAAACAAGACACACACACATTTAAATCTCCCTTAGATTAAGACTGTGCAGTCATAGTATTACAACTCCGAATAAGTAACTAAAATCAAGTTTAGCCTCTGCTGAATGCACTTGATTTACACTTCATACACTGTTTCTGAACATTTTGAAAGCCATATACCATCCTACAGTATAAAACAGTAGGCAACAGTAAGCCTTCTTTTCTACTGGAAAAGTTCAATAAGGAAGAATGAATACAATATATAACTTAACATTTATGTGACATTCTGAGTCCCACTCTCTAACCAGCACAATCATACATAATGAGCGAATAATACAACACTTTTCTCTTAATAATAACATCAGAGACAAAGACTACTGCTAGGGATGCATTTCTGAAACTGGCTGGAGATAAACGGAAAAACAGCATATAAAGTAGTTTGCCAGAATATACTTTCAACAAAAAAATAAACTATCTGCAACTCTAACATTTGAAATGATTACTTATTTACAGACCTATTAAATGTTGAAAGACAGTGCTTAATGAATTCACCCAAATGAGGCTTCACTAACAGCAGTCACAACCCCTACAGTTAACCTATTCATCATTTCTTCTCCTTCCTATGCACCATATTTAATTTCTAATCCTGTCATAATATTATATGTGGCTGTAATCAACCCTTAATGAAATACAGGTTCACATTTGCCAAATGCCATCTTTGAAACTACATTCAGACCTCAGATTTTAATGTCTTCTTGTGCTCCCTATTTACTCGGAGATGCTCTCTTTTTGGAAGCTCATCCTCCCCTCTGCTTCATGTTTTTCAGAATGTTATTTGCCTTTTCGGCTTTTCTCAGTTAGGGGTCGCCACAGCGGAACTCCGGTTCGCTAATGATTGACAGTAGATTTTTTTATGGTGCCGAGTTGCCAGCCCGACACCCAACCTTCAATGAAGGCACGCCCATTCACGCGTTGGAGGCTACTCGACCGCAGGGAGGACATGCAGGCTCCACACAAAAGGCACTCCAGCCATGAGTCAAACAGGAGAACCTCTTGCTGTGAGTCAACAATGCAACCGCTGTACCACCGTGGCTTCTTCATGTTTTTCAGAATATTAACTAAAATTAGATTCTGTCCCGAGTCTTGTCATTCAGCAAAAAAAAAAAAAAAAAAAAATCTAAATTACATGTCCTCTGTTGTTTTAACAATTTACTGGTTAAGAAATGTATCACCACTATTCCTTGCATAATTAGCAGCTCCTACAATACTAATTAAAAGCTCTCCACTGACTAGAGTATTTGGTTATCTACCAGTTTAAAAAAAAAAAAAACACCAGATAGTACATCCCTCCACACACTTCAGTTTTCATTTGTTGCGATTCCATAGCAACATTATGCAAATCATCACCCACTTTCACTGATTTAACTCACTGGCATGAATTAAGAGTAGAAAAGCCTGAGTCCAGGCACAATACATTCAGGAAAATGTAGTCTGCTCCACTCATAAGGCTGACACATTTGGCAGGAAAACTACAGATTCCATAATGTCCTGCCCTTTGAAAGAGCTATTTCTATCCCAGGCCAAAGAAGCATCAAACAGGACTTGCAGGTCAAAGCAGCATTTTGAGGTGTGACCTCCATACTGTGAAATTACTGAGTGGAGGATGGCAGTGAGAAGTGCAGGGGCCCAGAACAAATTGTCTGAATTAGCCTAAAGCTCGCCCTGTGCACATGCATTTACCCATGGCTATTTAGTTATCAAACAAACAAAGAAAATACATTTTTTTTTGCAGGAGGCAAATCCACAAATCCATCTGTACTACATACCCCCTTACTTTATTCTAACTCCATGATCAGGATACCAACTTACTTTGGGTCTTACTCAGAGATTGCTGCATCTCAGAGGAAGAGTGACCAGGAACACAATGCAAAACCTGCCTTGCCTTGCCCTTTCTATAGGACATTGTGATCTTGGAGAACAGAAAAACAAAATACACTCCAGCATAATCACACTGGTTCAACATGATGTGAACATCATCATTCAGTCATTTATTAAATTATAAACAGCAACATATTAAACCTTTGGTAAGACGTGCACAATTAAAGAGCAACATACAATACAAGTCTGTAAGAAGAGAACCAAATCAGATTTAATAAAACCAACACATTTCTGTCCAATAAATTCAAAGACCAACACTGACACTACTTGACGTACATACTCGATAAAAGCAGTAGTGTGTATGTTGCTACTGCATTACTGTACTGGTGCGTATTACTGTCCAAGGGAGGAAAGGCATCTGCTTGCCATCAGGACATTCTGTTGTGTAATTCTCTCTATAGTACTTTAAGCAAATCTGAAATACTCCTTTAAATGTCAACCTGCTCTCTACTTCTTCACTGTCAGTGACAGCATCATTGTTGCTAGTGAATAAATAATCTGACTTATGTTGGCATACAAAGTGGAAACAGCACTGTGTTCAGGAGCAGTAGCTGGCTATTAGGTGCACATTGCTGTATTTTAAACTGTGCATTTTTTTGTATGGCATTCTGACGAAAATGTGATGCAATTATTTTAATCTCATGGAGGACTGACTTTCTCTTTACTTGCTGGCTAACACTGCTCGAAATGCATTCTTGTTGTGAGCAACAGCATCTTCACTGCTAAACCATTAATAAAACTTGTCTGTGCTACTAAATAAAGGAAAAAGTGTCTATATTAGCAAAATAAGTTGCCTATTACATGAACATTCTGTTTTTTTTTTTACTGTGCTATACTTGCCCATAACAGTAGATGTTTAAATTACTCAGTGCTGTAGTAGCCGTTAGGCTATATGGGTTATTTCCTGCCTAGGAAAAGTACAGTTGTGTACAGTTACCATAAATGTAGATGTTAGAGTGTATTCACTGTTGCAGTCATTACATTTGGGTAATCTGCTGGCAACTTTTAGTTGAAGGTAAAGTGCATGTTTCTAAAACTGCATTTATATATTTAGTTTATTTATATATATATTTTTGCTCCCCATTTGGGGGGCACCTGACATCTGTGGCAAGAAAAACTGAATAAAATGGCATCAGCTGCATGTTTTATACTCCTGACGACCTGACGTCATGGAAAAGGAGACAGCAACCGACGCAGGACCCAAGACTTTGTTATTCAGGCCGACTGAGGCAACCTGCCAGCAGATTACCCAAATGTAATGACTGCAACAGTGAAACACGAAGAACATCAGCAACAGGCTAGCTTCAAAAAGCTATGGCTTTTCTCTACTCCTTCACTCTGACTGCTGATTGTCTAATCCCCTGAAGGGAAACAAGCAGTCAGAGTAAAGCTTTGCTCAGGACTTTCGTGCCCATACAATGAGAGATGAGTTGAAATAACCAACCAGTACAGACAATAAAACATATAGAGACAAACGCTACCCTACTTTATATCTCAACTACAGTGATATACAAAGTAGGGGATGGAGGGTGGGTGTGGCTATCGTAACAGTGGCTCTAGACACAGTATCTGTACAATCGCACACACTCTTGTAAAGCATGTTTAGATACCGGAGAAAGTGAAGAAATTATTTGGTAGAGAAAAGAGCTTTCTTTTATAGGAAGAGAGGAAGGCAATTTCCTCAGAATATCTATAGGACATAGCATACATTTCCACATGCATACCTGGTAATTCACAATTCTGAAGCCTAATTTGGAAGAAGAAAAAGTACAGTTTTGTACCTACCATAAATGTAGATGTTCGAGTGGTTATACTGCTGCAGTCATCACACTTGGGTTATCCTGTCGTCAGGCAGTCCCGCAGTCAGCCGAATCCCAAAGTCCTGGTCCAGCGTCGGTTGTCGTCGCCTCTTCCCTGACGTCAGTGCGACAGGGGTATAAAAGAGACAGCCGACGCCATTTTCTTCAGTTTTTCTTGCCCCAGATGTCAGGTGCCCCCAACTAGGAAGGCAATATAATAGCTATGCAACAATACCTTAGCAGATAAACAATAGTACTAGCTGTTAGCAAATACACCATATAGACATGCATCCAAATGACTTGATGTACATGGAGTTGTAACTAACACCCTGGTATGTAGAGGGGATGGAGGGAGGGTAACCTGGACTGCAGCAGTATAACCACTCGAACATCTACATTTATGGTAGGTACAAATCTGTACTATGTTCATTGTGCTATACTGCTGCAGTCATCACACTTGGGTAGAATCCCAAAGCTATGGAAGGGTGGCTGGTACTAAACTGGGTTAGGTGATGCTAGGATGCCCTGCAGAACTGCAGTGGCAAAAAACAGCTCTGGTTTTTGAGTATAATGGAAGGTGGTAGTGCTTGGTAAAGGTGTGCACTGAACTCCAAGTAGCTGCCTCCAGAATGTCTTTGGTTGGAACCCCTCTGAGAAAGGCTGCTGAGGTTGCAGTAGCCCTGGTAGAATGGGATCTAATATTGACAGGCACTGCCTTCCCATGGTGCGAGTAGCAAAAGCGGATGCAATGTGCTATCCATTTGGAGATGGTCTGTTTTGAAATAGCCTTTCCTTGTGAACCTGCAGCATATGATACAAAGAGTTGGTCAGTTTTTCTGAAAATCTTTGTCTTATCTTAATAGTAACGTAGCTGTCTGTGAATGTCCAAAGAGTGAAGGAGCCTTTCTCCTTTATTCTGTGGGTTAGGATAAAAGGTGGGTAAATGAATGGTCTGATTCAAAGCCACACTGGATACTACCTTGGGCATGAAGGTAGGGTTAGTTCGTAAAGAGACTCTGTCCTGATGGAAAATGATGAAAGGTTCCACTGCCATAAGTGCCTGTAGTTCTGAGACCCTGCATGCTGAGGTAATAGCCAGTAACAAGGCTGTTTTCCAGGACAAGTACTGTAGTTCTGCTGAGAAGGCTGGTTCGAAAGGAGGCAGTGTTAACTTTTCTAAAACGAAGTTCAGGTCCCAAGTTGGTGTTGGTGGTTTTCTGGGGGGTCTTATATTCTTAGCCCCTCTGAGAAGCTGCCTAAGTAAAGGGTGTGAGAAAATTGGAGGATCTGTATTATATTGAGCTGAAATGGCTGAAGCATGGATCTTAATGGTGGAGAAGGAAAGGCCTTTGTGTAGCATCTCAGTTAGGTATTGCAGTATGTGAGGAATGTTTGGTATCCAGGGATTTTGACCTTTAGCCTGGTGCCATGCACAAAATCTTTTCCATTTGTCTGAGTAAGTCTTCCTGGTGCTGGGCCTCCTGGCCTCCAAAATGACATTCAAGACGTCCTTTGAGAGAAGTGTTGATTGATAATTTAAGGAATTCTCCATGCAGCTAAATTTAAAGTTCTGAGCTGGATGTGATGGGTTTGAGAGTTTTTCTGAGTCAACAGTAGTGGGAATTGAGGCAAGATCCATGGAGGGCTGTGAGTCAAGTTCCTTAGTAATGGGTACCAGTGCTGGCGTGGCCAGTCCGGAGCAATGAGGATCATTTGTGGTCTCTCTGATCTGACCTTCAATAATACCTTGGTCAATAGAGGTAGTGGAGTGAAGGCATAGACTGTCAGCGTTGTCCAACTGAATGATAGAGCGTCCACTTTCCAGGCTAGGGAGTGATAAGTCCTTGTGCAGAATTTTTGTAATTGGCAATTGTTGGGGGAGGCAAATAGATCTATGTCTGGACATCCCCATCTTTGAGTTATCATTGAAAGTACTTGTGGGTGTAGTCTCCACTCGTGAGGGTCTGCCATATTTTTGCTTAATTCGTCTGCCAATATGTTTTCCTTTCCTGGCAGGAATTGTGCTTGTAGTTGTACTTGGTAGGTCAATGCTGTGTTCCATAAGGTCATAGCCTGTCTGCATAAAGGGTAGGAGTGTGTTCCTCCGTTTGTTTATGTACCACATAACTGTGGTGTTGTCTGTCCTTATTAGAAGTTGTCCTGGATGTAAGAGGTCCTTGAAGGCTGTCAGTGCATTTTGCACAGCTAGCATCTCCTTTTGGTTGATGTGAAGATACAGTTGTTTTGCAGACCATTTGCCCTGTATGCACTGTCCTGCCATGTGTGCTCCCCAGGCGTAGTCTGAAGAATCTGTTGTCATGGTTTGGTTTGCTGGAGGTAAGATGAAAGGAAGACCCTTGTTTATTTGATATGCTTGAGCCCACCATAGGAACTCTTTTTGAAGGCAGGGAATGATAGGTATACTTGTTTCGAGGCTGTGCCTGTGTTGAGACCATACACTTTTCAGGTACCACTGTAGTTTTCTCATATGCAGCTTTGCATATGGGATTAGTTGAATGCATGATGCCATGAACCCCAATGCCTGCAGGATTTTCCTTGCAGTGAGCTGAGTAAAAGTTGCTATCTTTTTGAAGTATTGAGTCAATTGTTTTTGTTTGTCTGGCGTGAGGTAAGCCATCTGGGCCGTTGTATTTAAGCTGGCACCCAGGAATATTACCTGTTGTGAGGGTATTCGTTTTGACTTCTTTTTGTTTACTGTGTACCCTAGGCAACTGAGCAGCTGTGTTACAAAAGCCAGATGCTGTAATAGAATGTCCTTGCTGTCCGCTTGGATCAGGCAGTCGTCCAGATATGGATAAATTTGTATTCCTCGTTGTCTGCAATATGCAATTACTGATGCCAGGCATTTCGTAAATACTCTGGGCGCAGTAGATAAGCCAAAGGGCAATGCAGAGAATTGATAATGCGTTGTACCTGCCAAAAATCTGAGGTATCTTCTGCAATTTTGTCCGATGGGGACATGCAGGTATGCCTCTTTGAGGTCCAACGTTACCAGCCAAGACTCCCTGCCCAGCATGGGAAGGAGATGCTGTAGTGTGAGCATTTTGAATTTAGGTACCTGCAGGTATGTGTTCAGAATTGAGAGGTCTAAGATGGGCCTCCAGGCTTTGTCCTTTCTTGGGACTAGAAACAGTCTTGAGTAAAAACCTTGACCTTGCTCCTTTGTAGGTACCTTTTGAATTGCTTTCATATCCATGAGAGCTGAAATTTGCATTTGAGCCTCTACCCATTGGTTTGGAGGCAGATTTGGCATGCCTCTCATCCGTGGTAAAGTGTGGAAATGAAATCTGTAGCCTCGGGTAATAATGTCCAGAATCCATTTGTCCTTTGTTATGATGCGTCAATTTTGTGGAAAAAGAGCCAGTTTTCCTCCCAAAGGTGCTGCCAGGGCAATTTTGCTTGGCAGGCGAAGAGGGAAGTCATTGTGTTTGTTTCCTGAAGGGTTGATATCTTTCGTCTCCACCTCTTTGAGTTGTTATATGCCATTGTCTAGGCCTGAAAGAACCTTGTGGCTGGCCTCTGCCCCTTGGGCGCCTGTACCTACCTCTTTGGGGTCTGTCTGATGCAGGAAAGGACCAGTTTTTTGATGGCCAGTTTCTGCTGAAACGAGGAGGTTGTACCTGTAAAAAATCTTTAACTGTTTGCATAGATTTTGCCTTTTCTTCCATTTTCTTTAAAACTTCCTCTGCTTTGACACCAAATAACACATCTTTCTGCAATGGAGCATCCAATAACTTTGCTTTGACATGTTCTGGTAAGGCTTGTTCTTTAAGCCAAGCATGCCTACGTATTACAGACCCTGTGACAGCTGCTCTACATGAGGCTTCCAATGAATCAAAACCACACTGTAAGGTATGCTTTCCCACCTGTTCTGCTGCATGCGGCAAACCCTGCATCTCTTTAAAATCAAGTTGATCTGTCTGAGGGATCAGTTTCTGCTTTAACTGTGTAATCAAATACTGTTGGTATTTTAGCATGTGGAATTGGCAGTTTAATGCCCTCGTGGCCAAAGTGGCAGACGTATACACTTTCTTTCCCCATCTTTCTAATGCTCTGGAATCTCTTTCAGAAGGAAGTGGATTCTTAGCAGTAGAGGTCTTAACCCCTTTGGGACCCTGGGAAATGGTCTCTGGGTCTGCAGTAGGGCTTTTGTATAGAAACTTATGAGTATCAGGAACTCGGTAGTATCTGTCTGGTTTAGCTGGTGCTGGAGGTAAGGAATCTGGGTTTAAACTGGATTCAGAGAAAACATCATCCAAAATGTCTAAAACTGGAGCAATTGCCAGGGGACTATGCTGTGGAAGAAGAAGAAACTCACGGAGTCTTTTCTTGGAGTCAGAGTAATCTTGCCCTTCCCAGTGGAAGTGTTCCCTCATGATGTGTAAAGTTTCCCCAAAAGAGTAGTCTTCAGGGGGGGAGATAGAGGGAATGGACTCTTCAGCATCTGAGTCTTCATAAGGAGGGAAGGAGTAATCCTGGTCGTCAGAGTTGCCTGAGGAAATGGATGCTTGGTCAGAGGAAGGATAATCTTCCTCCAGTCTAGGCCTTTTGTCAGGTGGGGGTTGGGATCCCCTGATAAGGGTAATTAAATCCTCAGCCATCTTAAGCATCTGTTTTTAGGCATAGGGGCCTGTGGGGGGGGGGGGGGTTGTGTGGCCCCGGTTTTCTAACTTTCAAGGGGGCTTTGAGTTTAGCATAAGGCTTGGCAGAGATAGTAGTCGGTTTGAAAACACCATCAGAGACCGAAGGCCTATCCGAAAATTCCGGATCCCCTTCGGGGCTGGCATCCGAGGAGTGAGGTGGAACCGGTTCCTGAGGCCCAACTGCTTCGGTTTGGGAGGCCGTCAGAATTTCTGAATTTGCTGTAGTCAGGGGCTGCGAAGGCGCCTCGCTGAAAACCGGAGAACCGGCGTCAGGCCTTGCGGAGGCCTCAGTATCTGGTCTTGGCCTTGGCTGCCGGTCCTTATCTTTGCGTTTTTTAATGATTGCTGATGTCGGTTGCTCCGACGGCATGCTATAGTTAAATTTTCTGAGAAAATAATGCTGGGCGAATTCTGTCCGACGCTTAATTGTACGTTTGTTGAACCTAGCACAAAACCGACAACAAGAGACGTCGTGGTCTGGGCCTAGGCAAGGAATACAATAAGAATGAAAATCCTTATGACGTATTTGCTTCCCACAAGAAATACAATTATTAACTTTGTCTGACATCGGTCTTCCCCAACAGGGTACTTAGCTTTTGAGAAGACTTCGGGCTGAAACTCGCTTTGAAAATTTCAGGAACTACCGACCGGCACTTGCGAACTGCTTCTGCTTCGGGCACTGCGCGGCAAGAAAGACTGAAGAAAATGGCGTTGGCTGTCTCTTTTATACCCCTGTCGCACTGACGTCAGGGAAGAGGCGACGACAACCGACGCCGGACCAGGACTTTGGGATTCGGCCGTCTGCGGGACCGCCTGATGACAGGATAACCCAAGTGTGATGAGTGCAGCAGTATAGCACGATGAACATCATTCTCTTACCTCTACGGTCCAATATTTACCTCTATGGACCAATATTTTGCCCTCCTTAGCACCATGTGAAAAGCGGACATTGAGTTGATAGTGAGCATCAGTCTGTTGACAGTATGAAACGGCAACTGAGTCTGACCCAAGGTGAGAGAAAAATGTAATACGTTGTGGTATCCACAACATATTACCCATCTTATCTGCTTTTTAGGGACTAATGGCTTGATATCAGGATGAGTACAGGTAGCATTCAACACATCCTGCAGGGCTGGTAGTATAGGAGGGATGAGAGAGGAACAAGGTATATCCATTTGTAACATGTATTTTCCTCACTTCATGGGGAACATCTATTTGTTCGCATAAAAAAAAAAAACCTTCATTCATCCTGGAGATTGTCTGATTAAAATAAAAGTCCTCCACAGGACGGTACGTCTTTTCCCCACAATCCAAGACTTAGGCTTGGGAATCTGCAAAAGCCTTTTCTCCAGCAAAATCAGAATCAGATCCAGTTTCTTCAGGAATAATTTGACAGGGAATGCCCATCTGTAAAGGCTTTTACTTACCAGGATTTACTGCATGTAATGCCTGTCTAGCCATAGAAAGGAATCCATCTTAACTATTTTATAAAGTTCCAGCAGAAGAGGACTGACTCAAAGGCGGGATGTCTGCCTAGTCTAATGGTCTCTTGCCCCTGTTACATAGACAAGAATATTGCAAAGTGTCTTCCAGACTCAGAGATGTCGATTCTCCCAAGCCTGTACTGGACACTGGAACTGCCAAAAAGGATGCGGCTAATCCCTAGTTTATGCTGGCCGAAAGGTCTACAACAAAGGAAGCAGAAGAGGTAAATGAGTGGTCTGAGGAACAACTAATGGCCACTGTAGGTACACCCACTATCTGCTGACATGTAGTCTACAACAATGGCACGGACTCCTTGAAAAGTGTTCTTTTCTTTCCAGGTACTGCGGGGAACAGCCAACTGGACTGGAGTGAGTATCCATGCTGTAACTGGGGAAGATGCACCAAAAGGAGTAAGCACTGCTGGAGTGAGTCAGTTGGAAGGAAAGCTGTCAAGGACTGCTCACAAGCAGCACACTTACGCACGGAACACTTTCCTCGGTCCCTTAGGTTAAAAAAAATAAGAACAGTAATTTCTTGTCGGTACTGTATAAACACTCACAAAACAAGGCCTTATCTGCCAAAAATCAATTTCTTAGCCAATTGCTGATCCTGTGAAGCCTGAGAGAAGATTCTACTCAAGATGGCAAGAAAGTACTGAAGAAAGTGGGGGGGGGGGGGTTGTTTTCTAGGCAGGAAACAGCCTATATAACTTATGGCTACTGGAGCAGTGGAAATGATGAACATCTCCTCATATGACATTTTGTGGCAAAGATGGCCAGATCCATTTACCTGTGGGTTGACATTGGTTGAAACACATGCTCACTGTGAGCAGCTTTGTGTGACTGACCTACAAGAAATCATGAATACATAAATCATCTTTGCAAAGTCGGGTGCCTGGCACGACGATGGGCATCAAAATAATCTTTACACACATTTAAGAATTTTCTAATTTATACGCTACAGTTTCACACTGAACCATTTTCAGTTGTAAATCATACTGCACAAGTTTACTCATTCTCTTAGAAAAAGAAGTTATGTTCTTACCATAACGTTCCATGTGAATTGTTCCTCTCGCCTTTGTTCTTACACACACGGGTTCGGAGCCGATCCTCGGCTCCGAGTCGGCCACATCACCAGCTTCGCATCTTCGAGAAAGCTCGAGGCACAGTGCTATCCCATGATCCTCTGGTGTCAACCCTCAGATCTAGTTTGCTAACACTCGAAGAATTCTACTAGTTTCTGCGCCCTAGCGCACAGGAAAGCTACTACACTGTCTAACACTTTATCATAAAGTAGAGGAGAAAAGATGCCATACCTGAAGTACAGTAGGAAGCTCAAGAACACCCACATGTAGAGAAGACCGAACTGAGCTCAAGACATGCACGTTCTCCTAGGCCACAGGATGGGGGATGGAGGGGGGGAATGTAAGAACAAAGGCGAGATGAACAATTCACATAGAACATTATGGTAAGAACATAACGTCTTTATGTGAAATTGTTCGATCTCGCCGTTTGTTCTTACACACACGGGTACAGTCCCTAGCGCCTTTATCCTGGGTGTCTCAAGGGAGAACATTCCTGAGAACAGTGGAACCAAACGTAGCCCTGTCTCTGGAGTTTTTATCTAATTTGTAGTGGGTGATAAAGGTATGTGGTTTCGCCCAGGTTGCCGCCGCACAAATGGTATCTAATGGTAAGCGAGCGGCATGGGCCAAGGAAGTAGCAACTGCCCTCGTAGAATGAGCTCTAGGATTAAAGGGGAGCTGTTGTTTAGATTCTGCATATACGAAATTTATACAATCCGATAGCCATTTGGATAAAGTAACTTTCGCTATCGCTTGTCCCTTTTTTCGGTCAGCATAAGATACAAATAGTTGGTCTGATTTTCTGTATTCCTTAGTCCTGTCTAAGTAAAATCTTAGCTGCCTGTGGACAGTATTCCAGCTTATTAGAGTGATTTTTAAAAAAGGTAGGTAGTTCAATGGATTGATTAATGTTTCGAACTGAACAAATCTTTGGAAGGAAGGATGGATTGGTGCGCAATGTAACTCTGGGTGAAAAATCATATATGGGGGCCGGACAGACAAAGCCTGCAACTCCGAAACTCTCCGAGCGGAAATGATGGCAACCAGAAAGAGCGTCTTCCATGATAAAAATTTGAGAAGAGTTGTGGCGGCTGGTTCGAATGGGGGCAGCATGAGCTGTGATAACATCAGGTTAAGATTCCATGGGGCGACTGGATCATGAAAAGGAGGACGTAGGTGAAAGGTACCTTTCATAAAGGCTTTGCAAAGTCTGTGGGACATGAGAGAATTATCTCCTAGACCAGTATGAAAATTGGATATAGCCGCCAGCTGTACTCTTATCGTGGAAATGGAAGCTCCTTCCTGAAAGAGTGTGGAAAGAAACTCTAATATCTTGTGTACTGGAGCCCCTGATGGATCTATACCCTGTTGTGAGGCCCAGTATGCAAAACGCTTCCATTTGCTATTGTATAACTTCCTCGTGGATGGCTTATGGGAAGATACAATGATCTGCTGAACTGCAGGGGACAGCAAGTTTGACCTGGCTAAGACGGGAAGCGGAGCAGCCAAGCTGTCAGTATGAGGGACTTGAGAGATGTGTGGGGAACACCCGACGAGTGTGTCAACAGGTATGGCACTGGGTCCAGAATCCACGGTTCGTCCACCTGATGAGTTTGAAGAAAGGGAAACCAGATTTGTCGAGGCCAGAATGGGGCTATCAGAATTATGGTCCTTTCCAGACGTTTGGCCATCTGCAAGAACTTGGGGTTTAACAGGACAGGGGGAAAAAGTGTAAAGGAGACCCGGGGGCCAATTGTGTACCAGTGCGTCCCTGGGGGCGCCCCCTGGAGGGGGTAGTAGGGCAAAGTAGCTTCTGCATTTGGCATTCAATGGGGATGCAAATAGGTCGCAGCAAGGCTGGCCCCATCTGCGGAAAATCATTTCCGCTACTTGAGGTTTGAGGGACCACTCGTGGGGCAACAGGATGGCTCTGCTCAACCTGTCCGCAATCACGTTGGATGTCCCCGGGATGTGCATTGCTATCAGAAAGCGTCCGGTGGACACAGCCCATTGCCAAATCCTGAGGGCCTCTCTGCACAATGGATAGGACCTGGTTCCCCCTTGTTTATGTACCAGACTACTGACATGTTGTCTGTCTGAACTGTCACCGTTCCCAGAGGCAAAGACTTGTGAAAGTGCTGCAACGCTAGAAACACTGCCCTCAGCTCTAGGACATTGATGTGCAGATTGTATTCCAAATTGGACCATTGACCTTGGACTGTTCTTCCCTGAAAAAGCCCCCCCCCCCCACCCTATCAGGGAAGCGTCCGTGGTCACAGTTGCTGTAGGAATGGGTAATACAAACGGTCGGCCTGTTATTAGATCCTGACTCTGCATCCACCAAAGGAGGTCTCGTTTGCAAGAGTCTGTGATTAAGATTTGGTGAGACAGTGGGAGCTGTCGGTACGACCACTGGGCGAAGAGCATCCACTGAAGAATCCTCATATGCATTCTGCCTAGGGGAACTACAATAAGGGCGGCTGCCATCATTCCTAGGACTCGTAGGATTTGTCGTGCAGGGACTTTCCTGCTCTGAAGAAGGATAGTAATTTGAGTTCTGAGGGCTGATACCCTTAATGGGGGGAGACTGACTCGAGCCAGGGTAGTGTCCAAATCTGCCCCTATAAATGAGATATGCTGTGAGGGCGATAGTGCAGACTTTCCAAAACTGATTGTTATGCCTAGAGAGGAGCAAAGGTTGATGGTGTAATCCCTGGCTTGCACAAGGCGATACTCGGTGGTGGCGGAGAGGAGCCAGTCGTCTAGGTAAGGAAACACCCAGAATCCCATCTGTCTCAAGTGAGATGCTACTACTGCCATGCATTTGGTGAACATCCTGGGGGCTGTAGTGAGACCAAAGGGCAGAGCACGAAACTGGTAGTGACTGGCTCCCAGTCAGAAGCGCAGATGATCTCTGGACGCTCTGGCCATCTTGATATGGTAGTACGTGTCCTTGAGATCTACAGAGCACATCCAGTCGCCCTCCTGTAGGAAAGGAAGTATCGACTGAAGCATGACCATCCGGAACTTTGCCTTCTACACGAAGGTGTTGAGCTTACTGAGATCCAAAATCTGTCTCCAATCCCGTTTTCTTGGCAACTAAAAAGAACCGTAAATAAGTTCCGGATCCTATTTGGTCCGCCGGGACTGGTTGGATGACTCTGTTTTCGAGCAGCCTTTCTATCTCTACGACTGCCTGGTCTCGCAGACTGGGTGGAACATCTGGGAGCTTTTTGGGGGCGGGAGGGGTTTTTATAAAGGGAATATTGTAGCCTCTGGTAACTATGCTTTTTACCCAGGAATCTGATGTGAGATTTAGCCAGGCCTCCGGGTATAAAGCTAAGCGACCCCCGACTGCCTCCAGAGTAGGACAGTCGGGCTTGCACTCAGGAGTGCTGGAAGGATTTCCCAGAGAAGGTCTCTCTATCGCCCTGATTTTGCGGACCCCCTCTGCCACCTGGGCGGCGTCTTCCATTTCTTGCCCCTCCTCTGCCTCTGGAGGGGGTATCACTCTGAGTGGGCTGAAAGGATCCCTGAGTCTTTCGGAACCACATTTTTCTGCCTCTATTCCCTTTGGAGTATGGTCTGGATGGGGCGGAAAAACGGACCCCTATGGCAGACGGGGTCTTCCCTTCTTGCTCGCACCTAGTGAGGGTCTCCTTTACTTTGGGGCCAAACAAGGTGTTTGTAAAGGAAGACTTGAAAGATTCCGCAAAGGAGCATAGGCGCAACCAGGATTGCCTCCTCAGAGCAATCGCTGAAGCTGCCGCCCTACTCGATCCTTCGGCTGCGTATGAAATAAGCCTCATGGACGAGTTCACTATGGAGTTGAGGGTATTAAGCTGTGCTGTCACTTTTTCGGAGACAGCAGCATCTGTGTTACCCTGGAGAGCATCTCCGAGTTCCTTAAGGAGATCTCTCTGTAGACGCATGAAATGCGTAAGGTAGTTGAGCGATCTCATGGAGAACATCACAGAACTAAATACGCGCTTCCCGTACCTGTCCATCGTCCTAGAATCCTTATTAGGAGGATGGACAGAGGAGGATGATTCAGACATTTCCTTTTTAGTGGCTTCCGCCACCACCATAGTATCCACAGGAACTCCTTTTGTAAGTTAACTCTTGTCTTAAGGGGCTGTGATGTATTTGTTAGGTCTACGGGGGACCGGTTCCACTGTATCAGGTGATTCCCAAGCTCTACGGGCTATAAGATCCATAAGCTCGTCAAACGGAGGGGTCACCCAGGAGGTAGAAGGTTGAGCCCCAAATGCCTTCAGCAGTACCGATTCGTCTGCAGACGGGGTAAGGGATTGCCAATCTCCCCTCTGTTTCAAGATTTCTAAAATGTCAGCAAAAGAGACATCTTCAGAGGGGGACTGTGGGGACCCTTCTGCTTCATCCAAATCAGTATCCAATGTTAGAGATTCCTGTGGGGAATCTATGTGCCTCCTCTTGAACAATCTTTTCCTCGGTACATCCTCAGAGGGGGATTCTGGGGATGCCTCCGAGGAAGTAGGACCGCCCTCTGGGGCTTGCTGAGGCATTGGGTCTCGACGCTTAGCAGGGACCGAAGGTACAGAAGCAGAACCAGGACCCTTTGGAGAAGGAGAAGAAGATGTCGATGATGTAAGTGTATGTTCAGACAATACCTTCCTCATGATGTCGAAGGCACCTGTGCCCCGGTCCGAGGGCGGCATCGGTTCCGAAGAAGTCGATAGCCTCCCAAGAACCGGAGCCACGGGCTTTGACTCTGAGGACGGAACCAAGCTGATCTGAGCCGAGGCCCCGAGAGGAAGAGTCAGAACCGAAAGTTCGGTTCGACTGTCCCCCATGGAACCAAGGAAAGACCGTCGGCTCCGAGCCCCCCCGGCTGGCTCCGAGGGTGTCGAGGTTAAAGGTGTCGATAGCACAACTGGAGGCTTCGGCACCGAGAGCTCTACACTCATCGGCTGTTCGATTCCTGGCTCCAAGGACTCGAGAGGTCTCGGAGGAGGATTGGTTGAAGGGGTAGGAAGGGTCTCGGGTTTCGATACCAACTGGGATGAAACTTTGATGAGTTTGGAGAGAGCCGAGTTCTCCATTAGCTTCTGTACCACTCGGTCGACGTCGGAATCGGAAAGCGGCCTCGAAGAACGGGTCGAAGCCGTCACCGAGCGAAGGATTGAAGGCGGTGGTAACTCCGATACCGGCTCCAACATGGTAGTCTCGATCAGAGACAAGGACTCGACGCCCGACCCCGAGGCCTTTGGAGCCGGCATCCGAATCTGAAAAGAGGTGCTCGGAGCCGAAGACTTAGGCTCCGACACTCTTGAAGACTTCGACCCCTTTGAAGACTTGGACACTTGTTCGGTCTTGTCCATGGCCTCTTGAAATTCGGGTTTAAGCAACCCTCTGTCAACCAACTTCCTGCATCTTTCCAGCATGACCCTCCCACTGAAGGAATGACATATGGTGCAGTCTTCCTGCAAGTGGAGAGGGCCAAGACAGTAGACGCAGGAGGAATGGTCATCAGTAATGGACATCTTTTGTCCACACTGACATCTCTTAAAGCCTGATTTGGCTTTCTCAGACATTTTAAACAGTAAAGAGAAAAAAAAAAAATAAATATATATATATATATATATATATATATATATATAAATATATATATAAAACACAGCACACATATATGGAAACACACACAATATATATAAGTTTAAATATATATATCTATAATAATAATAGACAAACAGTATCTAACTATGTTATAAGAAAAAGGGGAAAAAAGTTAAGGCAAAAACTACAATAAAATATAAAAATTACTGTCAATCCTGACAGATAAGGCCTTGGATTTTTCTAAGTAAATACTAAACTATTCTTTTATATCTAATAGAAAAAAGGCACACTCTGTTAACTACACCTACACTACTATACTACTTGTAAAACTATTCTAATCACTAATTTAAACTACAAATTCGAAAAAGATGAAAAATATACTGGCCCGAGCCTCTCAGTGATGCGATCTGCTGCTAGCGGCAAACTAGATCTGAGGGTTGACACCGGAGGATCATGGGATAGCACTGTGCCTCGAGCATTCTCGAAGATGCGAAGCTGGTGATGTGGCCGACTCGGAGCAGAGGATCGGCTCCAAACCCGTGTGTGTAAGAACAAACGGCGAGATCGAACAATTTCACATCTACTGTTAATCACACTACTGCTTTGTTTGTGACAAAGGGCAGTTGTGTAAAATCTTACCGTAATGGTAGATGTCCTTCTCTTCACTGTTGCAGTATTCATTCCATTAGGGATCCCCTGCCAAGGGCGGCCTGATGTCCAGCCAGTATGGCAAAGCCTTAGGGTACATCGTATATCACAGGTATGCTTGTCGCATAGTGTAGGGCATAAAAGGGACGTCCGGATGTACCATTCTAAGAAATGAGAGCACCGGTAGGAACACTAATCCAAGGCAAAAAGGTTACCAGAACATCCAGAAGACCAAAGGACCAGGGGAAGGCGGGAGGAAGTGAATACTGCAACAGTGAAGAGAAAGAAATACAGAACTGTATGATGTCCTTCCACTTTTACAGTATTCATTACATTAGGAAGAGGGCCAAAACTCAGGAAGTAAGAAAGACCAGCAGAGCCCTCTGATTTGTAGTACTTGGTAAATGTATGCACAGAAGTCCAGGCACAGAGTTAGTATCCAAACCCTTGAAATAAAGTAACAGAAGAAGCCGCAGCTCTAGTAGAATAAACCTTAACAGTATAAGGAAGGTTCTTACCATGAAAAGAACAACAAAAAGAAAAAAGCTTTTGAGATACAAGAAAAAAGTCTGTTTGGGAACAGCTAATCCTAAGAATTTAGGATGAAAGGAACAAAACAGTTGATCAGATTTCCTAATAGTTTTAGTCTTATCCAAATAAAATCTGAATCTATGCACATCCAGCGTGTGCAGCACCTTCTCACTGGCAGTCTGTGGAGAAGGGAAAAAAATGGGCAAATGAATAGACTGTTTAAGGGACAACTCACTGACCAACTTGGGCATAAAAGAAGGATTAGTACACAAGGACACCCTGTCCTTAGGAAACACCAAAAAAGGAGGACAAGCCATAAAGGCCTGAAGCTCAGGCACCTGTCTGCCAGAAGTAAGGGCCAACAAAATACAGTCTTAAAAGAGCAATGTTGCAAGGAAGCTGAAGCTGCAGACTCAAAGGGAGCATGAGTCAATTTTTTTTCCAAAACAAAATTAAGATCCCAGGGAGGAGGAACAGCTTTCCTAATATGAAGGATACCTTTAAGGAATCGTTCAGCTTCAAATCTAGAAGCTAAAGGAGAATATAAAGGCAGGCAAGCAGAGATAGCTAATAAGTGGACCTTAACAAAAGAATAAGCCAACCCAGCATTCACACAGATAAGAGAGAACCAAAGGAACATCCACAGAAAGTGGATCTAGGTTACGAGAAAGACACCAAACAGAAAACCTCTTCCATTTGGATAAGTAGGATTTCCTAGTATTGGGTTTCCTGGACTCCTGCAGGACCGTAAGCAAGACCTCAGAAAAAAGGTGTCTACGCGGAATCAAAATCCTATCATCCATAGTGTCAGCTGAAGAGGGGACAGGTGAGGATGGATGAGAGCTCCCTTGCCTTGTATAACTTGTGATAATTGCCCTTTGCTAAATGCAGAAGAGGGAACCAATGCTGTTGCAGCCAAAAGGGAGTCACCAACAAGGTTTTGGGAGCATCCTGCTGAATTATGAACAGGACGTTTGGAATAAGGGAAGGGGACATTCCCTTCCAAGAAAAAGATAGGGCATCCACCTTCCAAACAAGAGGACCTGGGACTCTGGCACAAAACAGAGGAAGTAGTCTGTTCAGAGGGGAGGCAAAAGATCTACTTGAGTAGTACCCAACTGGTGGAAAATGTCCAGAAACAAATCCCGGTGAAGCATCTATTCGTGGGATTGAGTTTAGGACCTGCTCAGAGTGTCTACCACAATATTTTGACCCAAGGGAATGTAAACTGCTTGATGAGTCACACAATACTTGACAGTAAAAGAAGCCTAATGGGGCACTTATCTGCAACAGCTCAGTGAACCAGCAACAGAATGAACATTCAGACCAATGATCAAGAGACGGCATTCAGACCGGAGGCAAAGAAGTTCTGAGGATGGTACATCTGGACGTCACCTTTATGACCTACGAGGAGCATACGTGTGACATACAGTGCATCTTAAAGCAACCTAAGGCTTTGGTATAGTGGCCAGTTGTGGGCCGCCCTTGGCAGGGGATCCATAATGTAATGAAGACTGCAATAGTGAAATGGAAGGACATTATAGCAATCTTGGACCAATTCTTTACACCTTTTAGGTTACAGTTGTGGGCCGCCCTTGGCAGGGGATCCATAATGTAATGAACACTGCAATAATGAAATGGAAGGACATTATAGCAATCTTGGACCAATCTTTACACCTTTTAGGTTACAAGATTACCTTTTTTCCTGAAAAAAGCACTAGGATGTTGCAATGTTCTCTCTCGTTTTATTCTGAGACAGAGATAGACACTACAATAAAGGTCAAATGGTATAAGGACAAAAGTAGCTGAAATTAATCTGGTAAAGGAAAAACTGTCCATTTTCATCAGATGAATTGCTGCTTATTGCTGTTCTAAAATTATAGGGATTTGAGCAATTATATTTTCTTAGTTTACACCACAAAGTATAACCCTAAAAACTGGATATATCATTACAGCTCTGAACACATTTGTCAATATGTATCAATTATGGTCACAAAATCTGTCAGTACAGTTAATTTCCAAGGGCATACCTCTGAGGTCCAAGAGGTTTTAGTTATTGCCTGTATATTCCTCACTGGATCTATTGTTGAATACAATGTCCCCTCTTCAGCACTTCTCTCTCCAAATATCTTGCCCAACTACAGATAAGCCAGAGATTTGTAACTAACAAAACTATTAGACTTGACTCCTTCAGCTACCTGGACAGACTAAAGTCAGCTTATTATACTCTTGCATGCAGGTTCTCGTGCGGTGATTTCTGCCTGACCTTCTGTGCTATGAAAGTCACTATCCTTCTGCATCTTCCACATCAACATGAATAACTATCAAAAAACCTCAGATTTCACTGGCACATGCAAAGGACCTGCTAGCAAGATCAGTACCTAACCCAATGCATCCATATTTGTTAGAAAAGACTCCCTTGACCCTTTAAAGAACGCAACACTCTTAACTATCTTTAAATCTACTCTTGACAAGTGGATGGAAAAGTGCAATTATCCCTAGGGTATATGGTAGAGCTCTTCATGACTGAGATAGTTAATACATAATAATTCTACTGACTTATTTAGCTAAGCTTCTCAATTATCACATACACTGCAAGCCTAGCAATTTCCTATGAACAAATGATTGCTACGGTTTACTACTGGAATTTTGAATCAGCTTTGGTTGACCATTTAAAATGTCAACCCACAATGCTGAATTTGAAATTCTGAAAAGTAAACCAAAGTGAAAATTAATACATCGACCACCATGGTTTGATGTATTCAACATAGCAGGAGGTGACGCCACTCACCCCCTGCTATGCACATTAATGTACCATTGAACTCTACAGTCAATGGTATGTTACTTTTACTATTTTACCCCCCTGCACACCCCAAAAACCCTTGCACATTAAATATACCAACTCCGAGAGAGGACTACAGTGAGGAAATATGCTACTCCTCTGTTCCTCACTGAACCCCGACCTCCCTGCACAATGTCGAACCCAAATTATCAACCTACACTACCCGTTTGCTGTAGTGTGGTTGATAGATTTTGGGTTGACATTCTGCCGACCTGGAAAATGCAAGTAGAACACATGACGGTCAACTGATGCAGTTTCCAAGTTTTGATAGTAAACCGAATGCTACAAAAATCAAATGATGTAGAAAGAGAAACTTGTTATCAGAAAACGAGTTAAAAATGTCAGGTACAGAAATGGCAATGCAAATCTTCCTTCTAGGATTTACCTTCTACCGACCATACCATAGGGCTGATATTAAAATTCATGAATGGAGAGGCGCACCTGCCTGTCAAAAGTCAGTGTGCTGCAAATAAAGAGTACAGGCACTGAAAGTTGGAGATCCACAAGAGCAGCATCACCCATAATTAAGCAGCTCCCAGAACATGTAAAAAAGCAGAGGTGATCTTCTCTATTACAATGTGTACAGCTTTACAGATCATTAGGTAAGAGTAAATATGGAGTACATGTACAGATATACATACAGAAGTGTCAGTAACTGCCATAACACAGTATGATAAACAATACAGAAATTATTTTTTTAACACATTTATTAAATTATCACTTAAGACACAAGCAAACACACACAAACAGAAAAGAAAATTCATAACATTTTTCCATTTGCATACATTATACATCACATTTTTTTTTAAATCAGTCCAACATAACAATTTGCTGAATTCCTGCTTTCCAGTCCAAATACCAGTCACTTTTGGCCTAAAACCTTCAGGCGTGAGCTAGAAAGCTGAAGGTGAACTGGAATTTCAGCTTTCAACACGACAATGACCCCAAGCATACATCCAAATCAACAAAATAATGGCTTCCCCAGAAGAAAATTAAAGTTTTGGAATGGCCTAGCCAGAGCCCAGACCTAAATCTAATAGAAAATCTGTGGGGTGACCTGAAGAGTGCTGTGCACAAGAGATGTCCTTGCAATCGGACAGCTTTGGAACGCTTTTGCAAGGAACAGTGGGCAAATATTGCCAGGTCAAGATGTACCACACTGATAGACTCCTACGCAAGAAGACTGAATGTTCTTCTTTCGGCTTTTACCGGTTAGGGGTCGCCACAGCGGAACTCCAGTCCGCTACTGATTGGCAGTACATTTTTACAGTGCTGAGGTACCAGCTCGATGCCCAACCTTCAACAAAGGCATGCCCATTCTACACATGTCTTTCGAACGCCATTCGACCGCGGGAAGGACATGCAGACTCCACACAGAAGGCACTCCAGCCGAGAATCGAACGAGAGAACCTCTTGCTGTGAGGCGACAATACTACCGCTGCACCACCGCGGCTACCCAAGAAGACTGAATGCTGTAATTAAATCAAAAGGTGCTTCAAAGTATTAGTTTAAGGGTGTGCACACACAACAAAGTATTAGTTTAAGGAGTGTGCACACTTATGCAACCATCATATTGTACGTTTTTTATTTTTTATATCCCCCCAACAGATTTGTTTGTTTTTCAACTGAATTGTATAGGTTATAGGTCACACTAAAGGTGAAAAAAGTTTTACAATGTTTTATTCCACAAAAACCTGGCATTTTAACAGGGGTGTGTAAATGTGTGTCTGTGTGTGTGTGTGTGTGTGTGTGTGTGTGTGTGTGTGTGTGTGTGTGTGTGTGTGTGTACCACACACATACATACAGGGATCTAGGACTTTTGATCAAAAGATCAAAAGCCTGAATCCATTACCACCGAACACGCTTTAATGAAAGCACTTTCATCAAAAAAGCGCTTTCGTTAAAGTATGTTAACCCCCCCCCCACAAAATCTACTTGAATGCAGGGGGAAAGCCCCCTTGCACCCCCCACACCCCCCTACTTTAATATTCTCACTCCAAGGTTGCACTACAGTGGGGAAAAGGGAATTTTCCCTTACTGCATTGTAGTACGACCGGAACAACAACCATACTTACGCGGAAGTACTGCTTCGTTGCAAAGCACTTTCGCGCAAGTATGCTCACTAAATTGGGATTCGGTGAAAGATGCAGTCGAGCATCTGTACGGATCCCAGATATATATATATATACATACATATACACACACATACATACACACACACACACACACACACATGTATATATATATATATATATATATATATCTATATATATTCATTATATATATATATATATATATATATATATATATTCATTACATATATATATATATATATATATATATATATATACATACACACACACACACACATACATACATTGTGTGCATCGTGTGGTAATGTATAAGATGCTGCAGCAAAATATGACTTGTGTGCTGTATATGATTTACTTTAACAGTATCATGTGAATGTTGAGCAGGGACTCTGACGTGAAAGGGAAGCTGCAATGCAAAGCATACTTTATAAATACAATTCATGGGGAACATGGAAGTGGAAGTATGAGCCCATGCCCAAGAGTGTTTGAAGATGATTCTGCTAAATCAAATTATAACATCATGGCTACATCTGCACCAGGATACATAACAATTGAACTTTTAAAACTTAGTTTGCAATGTGGGATAGAAGTCTAGGTTTTCAAGTGTAACGGAATGCTTTTCGGAGTTTGAGAGCGAGCTAAAACTGAAAAAATGTTGTCAATACAGTGGAGTTTATTGTGGATCTTTCTAGTGATGGTGCCTGCCTGCTTGAAAGGAAGAGAAGTTTAAATAGGAGGAAACACACCAAAACAGTTGCTCTTTCTAGCTGGCTTTCGACAGGACTATGTAGTGATAATCCAGACAAAGAGGAAGGCTGATGAACTTCTGTATTTAGGTGGTGGTAATTTGGAGAGACAATGTATTTTTTTCTTTGTAGCAACAACTATTAATAGCCTGTATTCCAGTTTAGCTAGAAGGATCCCCCTCCTTACCTACTGCTTTTCTGACAGCATGAAACAAAGTGGGATAGTTTGTAGCCTAGAAGAGGAGTTTACATATATTTTTTGCAGAAACGTAAGTTTTGGTCCAGCCAGAGTCTGAGACATTTAAGTGTTTGAGCTGTCTCAAGTGGCTGCTTTTTGTTTATTTACTTATTTGACATTAGTTTACTGGGAAAGACCCACTGGGCCAAAAAGTGCCCATTTTCAGAGAAGGCCCTGGAGAAAAGCTCCACAATCAAAAATCAATTACAGATATTTTATATCACAAAGTATCATGTAACACTAAAAACCATAGGAGTGAAAAAACGTAATGAGCAAACAGAACATTTTGGTTTTCATGCACTCATGTGCAAGACATAACACGAGTTGGAAAAAATGTGCAGAAAAACTTATTAGTCATATTATTTGTTACACATACTAGTATGTGATAAGACCTGAGACAACTCTAATAAGATATTTAAAAGAGATATTAGAGATTACATGATTAGAGACAGTGACGAGAAATTGAGAGATGTCTTAATATGAGAAGGGGTGTTCCTATTAGGGTTAGAGAAGGCAGTAAAGATGGAGAGAAAAGGAAGTTATAAGAAGAGTGCAGGTAGGGTTTTTTCAGGTAGTTAAGGTAAGCAGGGAGGAAAGAGATAGAGGAAAGGTATTCAGAGAGAAATTGGATATGGTAAGGTTGTGGGAAAAAGAAAAGACTGGAGAAGGTTGCGAGGTTTGACTTAGGTTGAAAGGGGTGAGTGAAGTACAGTGAGTAAGTTCATCAAGGATTGGTATAGGAGCAGGTCAATGATTTTTGTAAAGTGTTCTTTTTGGGAGCATTTAAAGGTAGCTAGGTTAGAAATAGTTCTGGTGGTTAAAGGTAGGGAGATCCATTTCTTTGCTATGGAGTACGAGTATAGGCTTTGCTCAGGGGATTTATTTGGTTTATTTATGGTGGGAAGTTGTTTGTCTTTTGATCTGGAAGTTCTTTTAGTTAAAGATATATTGATTAAATGGATAAGAGATGAGTAGACTAATGATTTGTGTATGATTGTATGTATTCTTTTAAGTTGAATGTAGGGGAGGTGGAGGTGCAGTTCCAGCCAGAAAACAGTATGGAGAGCTTTACAGTGGTGGGAAAAGGAGGCTGAATTAAAAGCAAACTTGGCAATTTTGTTGTAGCACTTTTCAAGTCTGTATTTTATGAATGATTGTAAATTGGTTAGAATTAGGGCTCCATAGAGTAGGGAGAGCAGAAGACAGGTTTTGGCTAGAGTAATTTTTGTGTGTGTGCTCAGAAAATGTTTCTGTGTAGCATGCTTAGTTTTTGATGTATTTTCTTAACATTTCTTTGGATGTGGAGGTCAGTTTTAAGATCATCATCTATTATGACTCCTAAAAGTTTGGTTTGATGAACTAATTCAATTTCAGTGCCATTTGCCTAAAAGATTTTGAAAGATGCTTTGTTAGAGACGTGAGCTTTCGGGGTAAAGAGGAGGAGCTTGTTTTTTGGAGGCTGAGTAAAAGTTGGGCTTTTATAAGCCAGGTTTCAATGGAGATGAGTTTGTTGAGTTACTTTCTGGTGGTGAGTTGGGGTGTTTGAAGAACAGATAGTGGTAGAGTCATCTGCATATTGAATCATGGTATCTTCATGAGAAGATTATTACACGTTACTGATAAAATATTGAATAGTAGAGGGCCACGAATGAATCCCTGTGGGACTTCTGTAGAAGTGGAAAGGCATGCATAGATGGACTCTTGCCATGTTACAGCTTGTTACCTGTTGGCAGGGTAGCTGGAAGACCAATGAATAGATGGAGATGAGAGATACAGGATGGAAAGTTGATGGAGGAGTTTACTGTGAGAGAGACCATGTCAAAGGGTTTTGATAGACCTAGAACTCCTATAGCTACAGGCTACAAGTTTAATAGTTTTAAGTTTTATCGATAATGTCTGTAAATTACAGTAATCCAGTGGAAGTGCAGCAGTCTCGCTGAAATCCAAGTTGTGTAATGGTGATTAGATTACTTTGTAATAGTGGAGAATTTGCTAATTTATACATATTTCAAGCATTTGAGAGAGGGGAGGTAAGATCGCCAAGGGG
Organism: Protopterus annectens; assembly: GCF_019279795.1. Classification (NCBI taxonomy): domain Eukaryota; kingdom Metazoa; phylum Chordata; order Ceratodontiformes; family Protopteridae; genus Protopterus; species Protopterus annectens. The sequence goes on along the minus strand of NC_056741.1, from coordinate 729,423,269 downwards.
CAGAAATTTGTAATGCCAGCGGAATTACCTCCTTTATGTAAAGGGATACTATGTAACATTTTCCATAAGTTAGGAACACTGGATTCTGTAACTGATCTATTAGTAGGAATGTTGACGGGGTATGCAATTGCATCTGCAGCTTGATTTAGGTATTCCATGGGAAGGTTGTCGGCTGACGAGGCACAAGGTTTTAGTTTATGGAAATGCTTTTTTATGATAGTTATAGAAACTGGCTGAAAGAAAAAGTGGGTAGAGTTGTCTAGGTGTACACTGGAGAGGTTACAGTTAGGTGAGTTTTGTGAAGGAGATGTGCTAGGGCCGAAGGTGGGGTAAGTTAGCTCAGTGAAAGGGGGTGTGTTAGGCGAGTTTGAGGTTAAGTCGGCTGTGCATTCTATGAAGTATGTATTGAAATATGTAGCTGTTTGAAGAGGGGGAATGTCTGGATATGGGCTATGATCTTTTTTTTAACCTGGGTTGTTAAGAGAGGTTAGAGAACCAGAATTTTTCAGGACTGCGTTATTGGCTCTCTTGTGTAAATGAGTATAGTAAGACTTTTTCTCTCTATTAAATTGTTTCTTGACTTGGTTTTAAAGCTATCTGAATTGTTACCATTTTTTTCATTTTTATTCTTTTACCATTTAATCTATGCTGTCGCTCTCATCCTTCATAAGGAATTTGCATTGGTTGATGAGCCATAGGGTATGGTGTTTTTTAATTCTTTTTGTATACAGTGGTTTTAAGGGGTTAAGAATATTTAGAAATGTTGCACTGAAGTATTTAACTGCATCATTGAAGGGGAGTCTTTTTAGGATGGACTAGTTAACCACTTTCAGAGCTTTAATTAAAGACTCTCTGGAGAAATTATGGGTAGTTTTGCGCTTATGTTCCTTTTGTTAGCTGTGTAATATTCCTGTAGGTATAAGCTGGTAGGCTGTCATTTACTGCATCTGGGAGAGTACCCGAGGAGGTAAAATTAGATGGATTGCTAACCAGAATCTAGTCCAGGAGAAATTGTTGGGAATGGGTTTTGCCATGTCTTGTTGGTGTATAAGTAAGTTGAGCGAGTGCAAACAGGTTCATGCTGTTGATTGCTGAATTTGCACAAAGACTCGCACAGTCAATGTTTACATGACCCGCAAGGACAATTTAATTTGTGATTGTATCTGCTCTCCAGGACAGTATATTTTCAAGTAATGGAATGTTCTGCCCAGGGTGAGGGGTGGATATATAGCACAGCAATGCATAAGTTCTTGGCTGTATTAAGTTTCAGGAATGAAATTAGTACGTCTACATTTCCAAATTTTGGGTTGTGCCTGTATAGGGAGTTACTGTGAGCATATTTTGGAAGATTATAGCTAATGCACTCACTTTTTTGTGTGTTCTATCAAGCCTAATAATAATAACCAGAGGGTAGTATTTCAGCATCTTTTATTTCAGGTTTAAGCCAGGGTTCTGTTATGGCTAGGATACTTGGGTTATGTTGAGTTATTCAGGTGTGAAAATCTGTGATTTTGTTGCATATGGTTCTAAGGTTTAGTGTGTATATTTTTAAACTTTTAGGGTATATTCTTTAGTTTGGGGTTTGGTTGGGGTGGATGTTACCACACTGATAGATGGTAAAAAAAAAAAAAAAGATGGTTTATCATGGCATTTTTAGTAGCGATGGGTAGAAGTATTACCTTGACTTTGGGACTGGCATTTTTTTTAGCATTTTGAGTTACAACAGTGGAATGGAGTTACAGGAAATAATCTTGAAGAGCTTTTTGAGTATCTAGTGAGAAGATGTCTGACAGGTTATGATGTAATGGTTGAGGTGTGCGAAGATGTTAGAAAAAAGAGGACAAGGATGAATAAGGTGATACAGGAGGGGAACAGCATGGTTAGTGTTATACAAATCTTGTAGTATGGTGAAGTGAGTTAATGAACAGCGATAACAGTATGGAAAATATGTAGGTTTTGATGGAGAGGGAGAAGAGTGAGATTTGCAAAGGAATTTAGAACAGAAGTGGGTGGGGAATGATATAATGAGAACAGTTTCTGACTGGATAGTGCAGTTAGTCACAGGACTGGAGGATGAACAGAGGAGGCAGAGTTAACAGAGGCATACATTTAGAGAGTGAGGATGGGTAGGAACTGAGGATAGGGTAGGGGAGCAAAGTGAAGCCCGAACATAGGGCTGAATGAAGCGGGTTGGCCCACACTGGAGTAAGTACTAGGAAAATCTGTAAAATTGCAGTGAGACAGGAGGTAAGAAATCTTTATAACTTTAAAGGAAGTAACAAGATGCTAAGCTAATGCATCAGGCAGTAGTGGAGTGAATTTGGCTTGAAATGAATATAAGAACTCTGTTTTCAACCAATTCCAGTTGTTTATTCAGGGGGCTATAGGTATTAACGGACATGTACCTGTTTGAGTACAATAAGAACAGACTGCTGTTATAGGAGTATGGGGGGGGTCCACTAGGCATGTGCACTCTGCCCTCTGAATTAATTAGCTTTAAATGCACTGTGCAGATTAAAACTCTGATTTATCTTATTTTAATGCTCTGTAGGTTATATTACCGTTTCCAAAGAAGTTATACTTAAAATGCTAATATCCAGCAGTTTTGAGTGACACGATTCATACTTGTCCGGGGTCTATCTAGAGAGGCTTTAGTTTGATTTGCAGATGAATATACAGTTTGAGGTCCCTCTGTGAAAAACACATCCTAGTAGGCTGAGGTGTGGAGACTACTTAGCATTGAAACGATGGATTAAGTCTAGGCAGCTAGAATAGAAAACATGGAAAATGGACATCAAGGTCTTTGAATTCTTAACTACTTGAGGTGAGTCACAGCATTTAATCTTATTGTTATGAGCTTTATTTGCTTTTTCCAAGGAAATGTTACACTGTTAGAGCAAAATATGCTAAATATTAATTTAGCTTCACCTTAAGTGGTGTAAGGCCTGTGGGTGTGGGTGTCCCTCCAGCAGATTTTTTTCTTTCTTTTCTTTCTAACACTACAGTATAAAACACACTGATGCAGAAATGAGGGAAAACAAGATATTTCTTTTAAGTTTAATTTGATTCTTGCAAACTACCACATATAGGTTTTTGACTGAAGGTATTTCTCCTTTTGCACTTTTACAACTGGAGTGAAATTTCCCTTGGTAGTGAGACTGTCAAATTTTTCAACAGGAATTCCTGTCAGACATTATGTGCTCAGTAACAGAGAGAGAGAGAGACAGATGAAAATAATTAGGACTCTTTGGTAGATGAATTGGGTAGATAACGTATTACTTGTCTTTGCTTTGCTGCATTAAGTAGTGTTTGGCCAACATAAGTAGTGCACTATATTTCACAGCTGAACTTTTCTGCTTTATAGTCTTTAAACTAGAAAATAAGGCAGCTAACAGGAGACGTCTTGTACATTTTCTGCTTTATAGCCTTTAAACTGGAAAATAAGGCAGCTTACAGGAGATATGTCTAGTATGCAAGTTTGGGATTACTAAAATGGAGGCTCCCACAGGTTGGAGGGGGTCTATATTAGTTCACTGAAGTTTACTTACCTTGAACTGCTATTCATCGGACTGACATCATTGAACGGCTGTTCATCTCAAGTTCAAATCAGCAGGCATTTTCCCAGGTAAGTAAGCCAGTTGGCCAGCATAGAAAATGTTGCCCTTTTCCCCACTGTAGAGCGATCTCGGACTTGGTATTTAGAAGTAGGGGGTGTGGGGAGCGCAGCCTCCCACTTTGTTGGGTTTAATTTAATGTGCTTGTGTTTTGGTTGGTGGGCTGGCCAACTAGTTTACTTACCTGGGAAAAACATTCGATAAATGGCCATTCAAGGTAAGTAAACTTCGATGAACTAATTTAGATCCGTTTAGAAGGACAGATGAAAAATAAAGTAGATAATGGAAGATGCGTGTTGGTATGCAAGTTTGCGATTACTGACATGGAGGTTTCCAGATTGTAGAAGGACAGGTTGAATGCCTATCTCAGTTAGTTCCCACTCTTTGCTACACAACACAGTCTGTAAATGTGACATTTCTGCACTTTAGAAATAAGCAGCTTGAATCTCAACATATATGAAAAAACTAGGCAATGACCCAAATCTCTTCACCAACAGAACATTCTCATATTAACAACTAACTAGACTAGCCAGTAACTGTGCCGTTCATAAAACCAGGTACTACAACTGAACCCAACAGCAGAAGCCAGTGGAAACATGCTAATATATATGCCAGAAATCAGCAGCAGAGAAAAAAAAAGTAACACTTAACCAGCTGGCAACAGACTAGAAACTTACTTGCTGTAACTGTGCAGTTCAGAAAGCAAAATGTTAGGTGCCTTTACTGAATCCTTGTGCAAAATGCCAGTGGAAACATGCCGATATACTTGCTAGACACTAACAGCAGAAAGACACCACCTCACAAGTTTGTAACACAGTATAAGCTTATATGCAATTGTTTCTAGTATAAGGTTGAACCAGAATGAAAATAATAGGTTCTGTTAAGAAATTAAAAAAAAAAAAATGCAACGTACCTTACTGTAGAGTGAAGCAGCTGGACGAAATTGATTTCACTTGGGTCATGGGGTAGAAAATGGATTCTGAATTTGGAGCCACAAAGGCTATAGTAGCGGGAGAACAACGGAGATGAGGGGATGGCTAATCAGGTACTTAAAAGGAATGTAGTTACTACCCCCACAGATGGTTTACTATCATGTTGTCCACAAGACGCCACTTTGATAGGAATGTGTTAGGTTTTTATGTGCTGAATATCATTTTTTTTTTTTTTGGGTCAAGGAACTTGACATTTTATATCCAGGATGCAACCAGTCTAAAGACATTTCCTAGCTATTTTATTTATTTGTTTATATGGTAGTGGGAGTGGCAGAGATATGTAAAGAATCATTATCAAATGCAGAAGGAATAAATAGAAAATCTGTTGTTAGTCTTCACATAACCCGAATCGGACGTTATTCCAGCTCACACCTTTCAAAAACTCGACCTGTTCTCTCCTAATCTCCTGAGTGACAGCAAAATTTCTGAATTGTAAGCTTTGTCTTCTTTCTTCCAGTATCTGTTAACTTCCCTTTACTTAATCTACCCACTCCTCTTTTTTTCTAGTTATTATTGTGTGCATGTGAACCTTTTGATACCCTTGGGTATTCTTTACATATCACTTTTGGTATATTTCCCTCTAACCTAAACCGGTATTGCTCAAGTACCATTGCTGGTACTTTTCTTCTGTTTTCTTCTCTTAACAACAATAAAAAAAGACCCCTGTTTTTCCTCACTTATAACTATCTCTGTGTGCGAGTGTGTGTGTTTGTGACTTCCTCATGGCGGACATGCTAGTTAAGGCACCTCTGGTTTCAAGAGGTGTCTCAAATGTGACTCTGACAGACACACTATGTGTATATTGTCTAGGAGCAGTTCATTTGCGGAAGACTGTGCCATTTGTCAAGCCATTTGTCACAGCTTTAGCCATAGGGCACTAGTCGACTGCAAAAACAAGCTTATTTTAAAAGGTCTTCTAAAATCGGATTTCGAAGAGGCCTTATCTGGGTCTAGGATAGAAGCAAGTTCTCCTTCTACTTCTTCCAGTAAGCAGCAGAAGCCTAAAGATAGAAGTCAGTCATTTCAGACTGTTTCTTCAGAAACACCAACGGTCCCAAAAGTCTCCTCGGAATGGATAGGTCAAACAACTCAATCTTTGGTACTAGTTTCTGCACTGACTATTTTGGTGCTGATGACAAATTTGGACTCTTCCACCTCGATGCCCACCACCCAGGAAACAAAGGAGTTTTCCTTTAGACAATTACCACGAGAACCAGATACTCTCCCTCGGTGGACCCCTTTGCAGATGACCCTCCCAGTCCATTCCAGGAGAAACATTCACCCAGATCTCCTTCTATTTCCTCCATCCAATCTACCAAGAGCTTGACCGAATCTGACATTATGAGGCTGGTGGATCAGCTCCTTGTGGCGAGGGGGATTACCTTCTGCGAGGGTTCCTAACAATGTTGGCTCTGGTACCTTACCTACTTCCACTCTGGACTTTATTCCTCCTCCAACTGAGACTTCGGAGGCCCTAGTACTGACCCTTTCAGCTTTGACTGTTTGGGTGCCAGCCAGAGCTCCTTCTCAGTCACCAACAACTACCCTGAGTTCTTCGGGTTTGTTGGAACAAGAGACCTATGGGGTCACAGCTTTGCTGCCGGTTCTGGGATGGGTGGGTTTCAACAGCAGCTTTTTCTGAGCCGTGCATGCCCCTTGGTGCCTCGGCATATGTAAGCTCAACTCCAGCTTCGGAGGCGGCTTCCTCTGTGCGGGGTGGGACCACAGTTCCGAAGGACTCTGTTTCAGTTCTGGGCTCTCATCCCTCTATGGGGGGCTTGCCTTCCGGCCCATGGAGAGGGCCTTGTCCATTGTGGACAATACGTCTCTGCCAACCCTGTCGGACCAAACCTCTGGTCTTTCCCCTTGCCCAGAGCTTCCCCAGCCTCTTCCCTGGGGCAGAAGGCATAAAAGTCTCTGGATCAAACCACAGTAGTTATGTCCTCGGATACCTCTGTAGGGCATCCCATCGAAGAGGTTCCTGCAAAGAGAAAGTGCAAGAGGAAATACTTGGACTCCTCCGAGGAGTCACTCACAGAAGATAATGATTTCGATGAAGGGGAAGGTCCCAAGTCACCCCCTGATCATGATTCCTTCAGGGATATCCTAGAGATCCTGAAGCAGAGGGGTGGTTGGACTTCCCTCCAACCTTCCTCAGACTATACCTAGTAGCTTTTCATGCCCAACCCACTACCTCTTGGATTTCTTTGCCCGCTGGCAATCTCATTATGCTGATAACACAGCAGGCATGGAAGTTACCAGACTCTATCGAGCCAATCCCTAAGAGACCAGACCGTATCCTTTCACATCCAAGGATCAACAACACTGGGTTAATGGAATTCCTGTAGATGCTATGGTGGTAGTGGCAGCCACCAAAAAGGAACTTGGAAACTATCCATCCTCCTAATAAAGAATCCAGGACTATGGGTAGATTTGGTAAACGCGTTTATGCCTCATCGACTTTCTCTCTCAGGTCCTTGAATTACATGGCACATTTTACCAGACTTCAAAGAGATCTGAATAAAGCACTATTAGCTACTCTGTCAGGAGCAGTAGCTGAAGGAGTGTGAGACAAAGTGACTTCTCAGCTTGCCACCCTGAATCAATTTCCAACTCGTCCATGAGGCTAATTGCACATGCTGCAGAAGGGATGAAGAGAGCAGTGGGTTGAGGCGTAGCCATCAGAAGACATGCCTGGTTGTGCTTATGTGAGTTCACGGAGCCATTTAAGTCTTCTTTTGTACATGCTCCATTTGACGAAATGTCCCTATTTAGTCCCAAAGTTAGAGAGACTCTAGCCAGATGCGAGAAAGATGGGAAGACTTTCTGCCATGGGCATATGCTTTTCCTCTCCCCAGCGGCCTTATTCCAGGAACCAGTGGAGTGGGAGGCTATGGTTTAAGAAGTCCAAAGGGCCTTTCCAAGACTCATGTGACAATGACTTCTCCCGGGGCAGAAGGGGAAGTAATGGAAAATGCAGAAGTGGCCTGCAGAATCAGGGTTCCAGGGATTCTTTCTCTGGGAACTCCTGTCAGCATTCCTGAAAGGAGCCATGATCGCCATCTTCTGGAGGTAGTTGGGGGGCGATTATCCCTACATAAATCTGCCTGGCTAAGGATAACAGAGGACAATTGGGTGCAGAGGATACAAAATCCCCTTCTTAGTGCAACCAAAGACTGTAATCAAAATCCCAGATGTTCCACCCAGTCACAGGTAGGCAGCAGTCTTGAATTCAAAACTTGCTCGACAAAAGAGTCATCCAAGCAGTCCCACTAGACCTCACAGGATCCAGAAATTAAGATTCTTTTTAGTACCAAAGAAGACAGTGGATTGGAAACCAATCTTGGATCTCAGTATGCTGAACAAATCAGTTCAATAAACCAAATTTTGGATGGTCACAGATCATTCTATTCTTCCATTCTTGGAAAAAGCTGACTGAATGTGCTCAATAGATCTTCGGGACACCCATTATCATATAAAGATGGAAAAATGCTCCAGAAGATTTCTGCACTTCCGGCTAGGGACTAGTCAGTATCAGTTCAGACACTGCCCTTTGGTTTCACCAGAGCCCCCAGGGTGTTTACCAAATGCATGGCAGTGGTAGCAGCTTATCTCAGACTGCAAAGATTCCATGCGTTTCTGTATCTAGATGATTGGCTCCTTACCGCTCCCACCAGGCATCTACTCGTAGAAGCTCGAGACTACACTCTTTTCCTTTGATCCGACTTGGGTATCACCATAAATTACGAAAAGTCCCATCTAGAATCATCTTAACAATTGGAATTCATTGGAGCGATGCTCAACACGATCACAAGCGCTGCATCTCTTCCCACAGAAAGACTTCAAAGGATAAGATCTCAAGTCAGTCAGATTGTTTGCAACTACAAAGTACCAGCAAGACTCCTCCTTCAAACTCTAGGGTCGATGGCAGCCTCCATCACTCTAGTCATCCTAGTGAGAAATCATATGCGCATTCTTCAATGGCTTCTGGCATCTCAATGGTCCATACTAGATCAACCAATGTCCCATTTGGTCACGATTACCAACCGTTGCAAGGAAGATCTGAGTTGGTGGCTTCACTCCAATGAAATCTTGTTAGGCCATCCCTTTGTACCCTGTCAAACTCAAGCCATAGTGACCCAGGACGCATCACAGATGGGGGTGGGGGCATTATCTGGGAAAGAAAGTCTAAGGCACTCGGAGGCCAATTTGCAAATCAATGTTCTAGAGATGAGGGTGGTGCTTTTAGCATTGCAAGCATTTCAGGCAACCCTTCCCTTGGGTACGATTGCAATCCAAACAGACATGTCAGCAGTCTTGTACATCAACAAATGGGGAGGGGGGGCCCCAAGTCCTATCCTCTCTGTCGAGAACCTCTCAGAGTTTGGCAATGGGCGATTTGATCCGACCGCTTTCCCATAGCAATGCACATTCCAGGGAGCTCCAAGTGATTGTGTACAAACTGAGCAGATGTGTTCTAATGCCTCACGACTGATCTCTCAATTCACTGGTGGAGGAAAGGATATTTCAACAATGGGGTCAGCCTTACTGCGACCTGTTTGCATCACCCCTGAACAACAAGTGCAGCAGCTACTTCGCCCTGATCCCCCCTCTGGGGGAGTCACAGAGAGATGCTCTTCTGCACAACTGGCCCTCGTGGTCTACTCTATGCACTTCTCCAATTACCCTAATATCCCATTTCTTAAAGAAAGCCATCAGGTTGAACAGGATAATTCTCATTGCCCCATTCTGGCCTCGACAGATTTGGCTCCCCTTTCTTTGGCTTCATCTAGTTCAGAAACCCTGGACTCTGGACCCAGATCCACTGTCTCATCTGGACGGACTGGTTCACCTGAATCTCCAAAACCTCAAGCTTACTGCGTGGCTTCTACAGTTCCCATGATTGCCAGGCATTCTTCTCTCATTTCACAAAGACAAATAATTGTTCTGGCTTGCCACAAACCCTCAACTAGAAAGCTATACCTTAGCAAGTGGCATAAGTTTTCTATGTGGATGTCAAATATCAAAGGCTAATGTTGATCCATATTCGGCTCCAATTAGAGTTCTAGTGTTCTTGACATTGCTTTCTGAAGCAAGAGTTTCAGCATCCACCATTCAAGGTGCATTAAGCTGCTATCTCTAATTTCCATTCTGGTCTAAATGGCACATCCCTAATGTCCCACAAGCTTTGCAAAGCCTTTCTGAAAGGTTTCTTGATGAGCAGACCTCCATATACAAGAACTCTCTGCACCTTGGGACTTGAATTTACTACTCCAGTCTCTAGTCTATCCCCCCCTTTGAACTCCAATCTCTAGTCTATCCCCTCTTTGAACCTTCTACCAAGTATGATCTAATGTTCTTGTCATGGAAAATCTTATTCCTGGTAGTCCTTACCTCTGCTAGGAGAATATCGGAGATACATGCCTTATCCTGCAAGCCTCCTTATCTAATATTTCATAAAGGCAAGGCCTCTTTGAGAACAAACCCTTTTTTTTTATACCAAAGACAGTATCAGAAACAAACCTTAACCAAACCATTCAACTCCCAGTTTTCTTCCCCAACTTTTCTAACAAAGGTGAATACTACCTACATTACTGGATGTACATAGACAACTTAATTTCTACCTGCGCAGGACTAAAGAATTCAGAAAATCAGATTAGTTGTTTATTTCCTTTTCCCCAGTGGCTATGGGGAAACTGGTTTCTAAAGTCACCCTGGCTAGGTGGCTAAAGGACAGTATTACTGTGTTTATGAAAAGAAGAATTTGCCACTACAAAGGCCTGTATTTGCAGTCTTTCTCTCTAGAGTTTTTATAGATGATATTTGTGCAGTGGCTTTTTGGGCACCTCCACATACATTTATTATTCATTACAAATTGGATCTGGTCTCTAGGGACGAGCATCCTTCGGCTCAATGGTCCTCAGGAATATTCTTCCATGAAACCTCCCAAGATTAAGGCAGCTAGGGACTCTGTCCCACTGTCAAGGATTATGTGAAGATTGACAACATCAGATAAAGAAGTTGTGTCTTACCATAACGTTCCATCTGTGTTGTCGATCTTTACAGATCCTTGACATGCCCACCCCACTTCCTCCTGTCCTCAGATTTCTTGGTGGATCGGATCCCTTTATGACACTGGACTTCATTAAGAGATTCAGATAAGGTCTCTATTCCTTTGTTTCTCATCTGTCACTGTTTTATGCAAACTCGATCTGAGGTAATTTGGTGAGGAGCGTTATGGGTAGAGCTTAGTTTGAGAGTTTTTGGAAGGCGTGAGCTGGAACAACGGCCGAGTCGGTTCTGAGGTTTGGAACCAAACCCACTGTCAAGGATATGTGAAGACTGACAACACAGATGGAATGTTATGGTAAGACAACTTTTTTTGGCAAGTCTGTTAAGTAATTTACTGATAAAAAGAATGGGATAGTACACACCCTCATGAGGCCCATTACTTAAAGGTGATGGTGGCAGACAAATTTCTTATTTTCCTCAGAAAAATTAGTTTGACGTACAGTTTTTGAACAAGTTTATGGCTTTAATACTATGGGTAGAGTGCACTGAGCGGTAACTGCTTTTGTTGGAACAATGAACATGGCAACCATTAGGTTGCATTCATCCACATTAATACGGATGTCATCTATGAAAGCCTGTAGTACAGTGGTGGTTACTCAAACTTGTCCAAAAGCCATGTGGTGTTCAGACAGAATTTCATTTTTTTTTTAATACAGACTTTTTCCTAAAGTTTATAGGGTGAGTATGGGTCTACTGCCAGAAATGGATGAATTCACCACCGTAACAGGTACAAGCAAACAAAATCTGAGGCTAATGCTACTCAATGCTAGAAGTCTAAACCTCAAAATGCACTCTCTCGAGGCACTCCTTAAAATGGAAAACATCGACATCTGTGCAGTGGCAGAGACCTGGTTCAAGGCTCCAGAGAGCACCCCTGCATTACCAGGCTATAATTCATACCACATCTTTCGGCCACCTAACTTGGACCAAAACACTAAAGGCAGAGGCGTGTCCATATTCATTAAGGATATCCACACCTCCAAGCTAGTTGCTCACCATAATGCACCTAAGATTATCCAAGTGCAACTAACTCTGGGCAAGACCGCAATCCAAACTGCAGCTTGCTACAGATCCCCCACCATGTCCCAGGATTCCCACTTCTCATTTCTTGATGCACTCGAAAATATTAGGGTACAACCCAACACCCTAATAATGGGTGATTTCAACTACCCCTCCATTAACTGGGAAAACTACTCATGTACCAACTCTTCTGCTCAACGTTTTCTGGAATTCATAAATTCCAATGCATTGGATCTGCTTATCCACACCTCCACCAGAGGCAGCAATATCCTAGACCTGGTCATTACCAACATAGGTGACCGGTGTTCCATACTAGAAGTCAATTCCTTGTTGGTCAGATCTGACCACAACTTAATCACCCTAGACAGCCACATCCCGCCCATACCCCCCATTAGGGAAACCACTGTAAAAAATGCCTCCAAAGCCAACTTCACGCTTCTTAAGACAGAAGTGGCAAACTTCATGACACCCATGCAGACGGACAATAGAGGTACGACTGCTGAATCCTACAGAAATGCACTTTATAAGCACTTACACGAGTGCATGGATCGTGCTATCCCTAACAGAACCAAGATGCTATCCTCCAAAAAAAGGAAGCCAATCTGGTGGTCCAGTGCCACAAACAAACTCTACAACAGAAGAAAGAAACCGTTGCAAAAACAAGAGTAAAATCCCATGATTGGAGGAACTCCCTGGTCAGCCTCAGTAAGAAGCTGAGATCCCTCATAAAATCATCCAAAGCTAGTTACGAAAACAAAATCACCACTGATTCTGAAAGCAACCACAAAGCATTCTATAGCTATGTCAAGAATCGCAATGGCAACACTCAGATCTGCTATGAGTTACAGCACAATGGCACTAAATATACAGAACCAACTGATATTGCCAACATCCTGGCAGATAAATTCAGTGCTAACTTTACCCCCCTCTCACCCCCTAAAGGGCCCATCTCTAAACTGGAAGAATGCAAAGTTCCTGTAATCACGGCTGCACAGGTAAAAACCGCACTCTCCAAAAGTCAAGAACACAGCATCCATGGGACCTGACAACATCCCAGGCTGTGTTCTACACAAACTACAGAAAGTACAGTTGTGTACACTTACCATAAATGTAGATGTTCGAGTGTATTCACTGTTGCAGTCATTACATTTGGGTAATCTGCTGGTAGGTTGCCCTCAGTCGGCCTGAATAACAAAGTTTTGGGTCCTGCGTCAGTTGCCGTCTTCTCTTCCATGATGTCAGGTCGTCAGGGGTATAAAACATACAGCCAACGCCATTTTATTCAGTATTTCTTGCCCCAGATGTCAGGTGCCCCCCAAATGGGGAGCAAAAAAAAATATATATATATATACACAGAAATATATATAAATGCACTTTTAGCAACATAAACTTTACCTTCATCTAAAAGCAAATACACCACAAAGGCTTTAGTGTATAGTGAAGGAAAGAATAGGAATAGAAAGGGGGATGGCGGGTGGGTAACCTGGACTGCAACAGTGAATACACTCGAACATCTACCTTTATGGTAAGTGTACACAACTGTGCTATGGGTAGAATCCCAAAGCTATGGATGACAGGATGGAACTACACAGCATTAGGAGCGGCTTTAAGGCCCTGCAGAACTGCAGTGGCAAAGCCTGCCCTGGATTTGGAGAAGAGATGCAAATGATAATTCTTTGTGAAGGTATGAACAGAGCTCCAAGCAGCAGCTTCTAGAATGTCTTTGGTTGGAACCCCTCTGAGAAAAGCTGATGAAGTAGAGGCAACCCTGGTGGAATGTGATCTAATCCCCTTGGGCACAGGTTTACCATGGTGCAAGTAGCAGAAACTAATGCAGTGACCTATCCACTTAGAAATAGTCTGCTTTGATATAGCCTTCCCCTCTGACCCTGCAGCAAATGCTACCAGTAGATCCTCAGACTTTCTTAGAGATTTCGTCCCATTTAAGTAGAATCTTAATAGTCTGTGAACGTCCAATGAATGCAGAATCCGCTCCCCCTTGTTCTGTGGATTTGGATAAAATGTTGGCAGGTGAATGGTCTGGTTAAGAGCCACACTGGATACCACCTTAGGCATAAAAGGATTGGTCCTGAGGGACACCCTGTCTGGGTAAAAAGTAATAAAAGGCTCCACTGCCATGAGAGCCTACAGTTCTGAAACCCTTCTTGCTGAAATGACTGCCAAGAGAAAAGCTGTTTTCCACGATAGAAATTTTATATCCGCAGTAGCTGCTGGTTCAGATGGAGGCAGGGTGAGTTTTTCCAGCACAAAATTGAGGTCCCATGCAGGAGTTTGGTGATCTTCTAGGAGGCCTTAAATTTTTGGCCCCTCTAAGATACTGTTTAAGTAGAGGATGAGAAAAGAGGGGAGGCTCTGTGTTGTAATGAGCCAATATGGCAGAGGCATGGGTTTTTATTGAAGAAAAAGATAGGCCCTTGTCAAGCATCTCAGTCAAATATTGTAAAATCTGAGTAATATTGGGCTTTGCTGTGTCTGTTCCTTGTGCTTGGTTCCAAGTACAGAATCTCTTCCATTTATCAGCATAAGATTTTCTAGTACTAGGTCTTTTGGCTTCCAAAATGACATCCATCACAGATTTACTGAGAGGTGTTGTTTGAATAATTAATTGATCAGTCATGCTGCAAGATTCAGAGTTTGGAGCTGAGTGTGCAGAATTTGATAGTTCTGCTGAGACAGTAGATGAGGTATTTGAGGCAAGTACCATGGAGGAAGTTGAGACATATTCCTTAGAAGTGTGTACCAGTGCTGGCGAGGACAGTCCGGAACAACTAGGATCATTTTTGGTTTTTCCTGTCTGACTTTTAGTAAGACCGTGGAGAGTAGAGGGAGAAGGGGAAAGACATAGACTGATAGGTTTTTCCAGCTGAAGGATACGGCATCCACTTTCCATGCTTTTTTGTGATGAGTTCTTGTGCAGAATTTGTCCAACTGATAATTTTGGGGAGAGGCAAATAGAGCTATGTCTGGGCTCCCCCATTTCTGTGTTAACATGCTGAAGATTTGTGGATCCAGTTTCCATTCGTGCGGGTCCATAAGATTTCTGCTTAGGTCGTCTGCCAGAGTATTTTGTTTTCCTGGCAAGAACTGAGCTTGAAGATGTACTTGGTAAGTTCAAGGCTGTGTTCCACAAGGCCATGGCTAGTCTGCAAAGAGGGTAGGAATGTGTACCCCGTTGCTTGTTTATGTACCACATAACTGTGGTATTGTCCGTCTTTATCAGTAGTTATCCTGGATGAAGTAAGTCCTTGAAGGCTGTCAGGGCATTCTGAACAGCCAGCATATCTTTCTGTTTGATATGCAGATGCATTTGGTTTGGGCTCCATTTGCTCTGAATGCATCTCCCCGCCAGGTGGGCCCCCAAGCATAGTCTGGATGCGTCTGTAGTTAGGGTTTGGGTGGCAGGGGGTAGAGTGAATGACGGTCCCTTGTTTTGGTGACATGTCTCTGCCCACCAAAGAAACTCCTGTTGTAGGCATGGAATGAGAGGAATAAGAAGTTATGTACTCACCATAACGTTCCATCTGAGTAGGTGGCTTCATTTGTTTGCAACCTGTGGGTCTTGGATCCGATATCGGATCCGAGCTGGCAACTTGTTTCATAGCTAATGGATCCGAGCTCCTAGCTCCTCCCCTCACCCATAATCCCCTGCCAACCCTCCATGACCTCAGATCAAGTTTGCCCCTCTATAGATACCCAAAAAGGGTATTCCAATAAAACAACTCACATAGATCCATTTTGAAGGCCAGGGGGAAGGAGGGGGGGATGGTTGCAGACAAATGAAGCCACCTACTCAGATGGAACGTTATGGTGAGTACATAACTTCTTAATCTGAAGTAGGGACTTCATTTGTCAGCAACCTGTGGGACAGAGTCCCCAGCTACCTGAATCTTGGGTGGCCATCATGGAAGGATATTGCGGAGCACCGCAGAGCCAAAGGATGCTCTCCCTCTAGAAATTATGTCCAGTTTGTAGTGGTTAATAAAGGTATAAGATGAGGCCCAAGTGGCTGCCGAACAAATATCATCCAATGGAACTCTAGATTTGAAGGCCGCAGAAGTAGAGATGGAACAAGTGGAATGTGCGCAAACTCCTTCAGGTGCGGGTCTCCCAGAAGCTTGGTACGCTACAAGAATACATTGGGAAATCCAGCGTGACAAGGAGATTTTTGATACTGCTTTCCCCAAATTAAATTTGGCAAAGGAAATGAACAGCTGGTCGGATTGCCTGTGACCAGCGGTTCTACGAGTATAAAAATTCAGCTGCCTATGAACATCTAATGAATGCAGCTTGTACTCTCCTTTATTCTGATATTTAGGAAAGAAGACCGGTAGATTTATGGATTGATTTATATTGGTTTCTGATGCTATTTTGGGAAGGAAGGAGGGATTGGTCCTGAGGTACACTCTGTCCGGATGAAAGATCAAATAAGGAGGTTTCACAGAAAGGGCTTGAAGCTCCGAAACTCTTTTCGCTGAAGTAATGGCTACAAGGAATGCTGTTTTCCAGGACAAGTATTTGAGATCCACTGAAGCGGCAGGTTCAAATGGTGGAGCAGTCAGGGCTTGAAGAACTAGTGAAAGATCCCAAGGGGGTACGGCTTCTTTTATAGGGGGTCTGAGCAAAAAGGTGCCCTTGAGAAAGGTTTACACAATTTGGCCGACATCAAGGGCCCTGTGTCATGTCCCACATGGTAATGGGAGATGGCAGCCAATTGTACTTTGACAGTTGAGCAACTAGCGCCTTCCTGAAAAAGTTCAGTTAGGAAGTCTAGTATGGATGGAAGAGGAGCCGTAAAGGGATCTAGATTATGATGCTCCGCCCAGACGGAGAAACGTTTCCATTTACTGCGGTACACTTTCCTGGTGGAAGGTTTATGCGCTGCCACGAGGATGGCTTTGACTGGTGAAGAGATACTGGGAGTCCTAACTAGGAGTGGAACTGGAGCAACCAAGCTGTCAGCTTCAGACTGTCCAGATTTGGGGTCGGCAAGCCTGACGGATGGGAGAGTAGATCCGGACTGGGATCCAGAATCCAGGGGGGATTCACTAGGTGAGACCACAGGTAAGGGAACCAAATTTGCCTAGGCCAGAATGGGGCAATGAGGATCATCCTGCTCCCCAACCGCGAGGCTTTCTGTAAGAGCTGCAGCATCAGGGGTAGAGAAGGATAGGCATAAAGTAGACTGGGCGGCCAAGCATGCACCAGAGCGTCTCTTGGAGTTTCCCCTGGAGGGGGAATCAGAGCGAAGAAATTGTCGCATTTGGTGTTTGAGGGAGAGGCAAAAAGATCGCAGCAGGGTTGCCCCCATATTGCGAATATCTGCTTCGCTACTAGTGGGTTGAGAGACCACTCCTAAGGGGTAAGAAGGGTGCAGCTGAGTTTGTCCGCTAGGATGTTGGCCCGCCCCGGAATGTGCGTTGCAATCAGAAAGCGGTTGGTGGAAATCGCCCATTCCCACACTCTCATGGCTTCGCGGCATAGAGGGTAAGACCTGGTTCCCCCCTGTTTGTTGATGTATAAGACAACAGACATGTTGTCCGACTGAATTGCAATAGTTCCTACGGGGAGGAGATTCTGAAGTGCTTGCAATGTGTACAGCACCGCTCTCATCTCCAGAACGTTGATATGCAGGGAGGTCTCAGTATCATTCCACGTGCCTTGGACAGTCCTGCCTGAATAATGCCCCCCCACCTGAGGTGGGAGGCGTCCGTGGTCACCGTGGCAAGAGGGGGAGAGGTGCAGAAGGGTCGGCCCGTATGGAGATCCGGAGCATGAAGCCACCATAATAGGGCCCTCCTGCAAGCCTTGCTGATAGCGATGGGGTGATGGAGAGGAAAGGACAGAAAGGACCATTGTACTAGAAGGGTCCACTGCAGTACCCTCATGTTCAGACGGGCGCATGGAAGTAGCGTTATCGCTGCCGCCATGGAGCCCAGCGCCCTCAGGACCAATTCCGCCGGTGGTGCTTCTGACTGGAGGATGGCCCGCACATGAAGTTGCAAATTCGTGAGTCGTCGATGTCAGGAAGGCTCGTAGATCTCTGGTGTCTATTCTGGCTCCTATAAATTCTATGACTTGTGTCGGGGCCAGAAAAGATTTGTCGGCATTGATGGTGATGCCTAATTGGGGGGCTAGGCGGAGAAGGAAATCTCTGGCTGAGCAAAGTAGATGCCTTGTTGGGGCGGTGAGGAGCCAGTCGTCCAGGTACAGGAAGACCTGCATTCCCTGGAGTCTCAGGTGGGCCGCGATCACTGCTAACACCTTGGTGAACACCCTGGGGGCTGTGGTGAGGCCAAAGGGAAGGACCCTGAACTGGTAGTGACTGGCTCCCAGCCGGAAGCGGAGAAACCTCCTGGATCATCTGTCTATTAGAATGTGGTAGTATGCATCCTTGAGGTCTATAGAGCACATCCAATCGTTCTCCCTTAGAAGGGGGAGAATAGATTGAAGAGTGACCATTCGGAATTTTTCCTTGGTTACCGACAGGTTCAAACGGGACAGGGCTAGAATTGGTCTCGAGTCCCCCGTCTTTTTTGGCACCAAAAAGAACCTGGAGTAGAACCCTAATCCGAGCTGGTCTTGGGGGATGGGCTGGATGGCTCTTTTTTCTAGCAGCTGCTGAATCTCTGCGGCTGCAGCCTCCCTCTGATCGGGTGGTACATCGGGGAGGTTCTTGAATTTGGGGACATGAAGTAATGGAATTTTGTACCCTCTGGATATAATTCGAAGCACCCAGCGGTCTGTCGTGATGGACACCCATGCCGCTAGGTGCTCCGAGAAGCGCCCCCCGACTGCCTCCAGAGTGGAGCAGCCGGGCAACCCTTCAGGGCTGCTGCGTGGGCCGGTCAGAGAAAGGTTCTCTGGACCCAAAGTTCCTCGGAGCCCCTCTGCCCCTGGGGCGGCGTCCTCCCTGTCCTCCTCTGCCACGGAAGGACTGGTTGTCCTGAGTGGGTTGGGAGTGTTGCGATTTCCGGAATGACATCTTCTGACCCTTTTGGTTCTTCGAAAAGGACCGCTGGGGAGCAGAGAAGTGGACTCCAATGGCAGACAACGTCTTCCCGTCCTTCTCGCTCTGGACTAGTGTCTCGCGAACCGCTTTGTCAAACAGGGCAGAACCATCGAAAGGGGCGTTCGCAAAGGACGCTTTAAAAGGCTCCGCAAAGTCACAATGACGGAGCCAGGCCTGACGTCTCATGACTAGGCCCGCTCCACTAGCTCTAGCGGCTCCCTCGGTGGCGTGGGACAATAGCCGCATAGAGGTATTTGAAATAGATCTCAGAGTGGCCATTCGGGTGGAGTACAACTGTTTGTCCTCCGCCGACATGGACTCAGGGGAGGAGGCAGCGTATTCTTTGATAAGATCCCGCTGAATCCTGATGACGTGTGCCATATAGTTCAGAGACCTTACCGAAAAGAACGTTGAACTAAAAACTCGCTTCCCTAAGCGATCCATCGAGCAGGACTCCTTGCTCGGTGGATGGACTGAGGGGCTCTCCTGAGCTAGTTCCCTCTTCGTGGCTGCCGCTGTCAACATGGCATCTACGGGGGGACCCTTGCTCCACTGTGACCGGTCTGCGGGGGAGCTCAGTATCCTGTCCAGGCGTTTTGGGACTGGCTCCACGGTGTCCGGGTCCTTCCACGCCCTGGTGGTAATAAGGTCCACCAGGGGGTCGGCCGGAGGGGACACCCAAGAGGTAGACGGGCCTGCTTCGAATGCCTTCAGAAACACGGACTCGTCGGAGGAAGCCTTGGGGGCAGACCACCCACCTCTGATCCTAAGCATTTCCCTCAGGGGGTGATCTTGGGGAGCCTTCCCTTTCATCCAAGTCCGTGTCCTCAGTTAAGGACTCAGGGGAGTCCACGTGCCTCCTCTTGCACTTGTGCTTGCGAGGCACTTCCTCGGGGGGGGGGGGGGGCTGTCCGAGGAGGTCTCGCCAGCAACATCCTGTTCCAACGGAACAACCTGGGACATCGAAGCAGACTGTCCCTGTGGCCGGGTGATGGAAGCCTGGCCCAGCAGAGAGGGAATGCAGGGTGGAGCCGAGACAAGGGCAGGGGGTCCGGATGCTCTCGACAGAGCCCTCTCCACTACATCGAAGACCGAGGTGGAACCGCTCTCCCTGGGCTCCGAGAGCCGACTCCCACTCTGATCTGATAAAGGGATCGGAGCCGGCGCCGAGACCATCGGATCCGAAGGACCAGTGTGCTCCGACCTGGATGGAGCCAAAGGCACACTGAATGCCTCGGATCCGAAGCTCGGCCCACGGCTCCAAGAGGTCGGATCCAACAGACTCGATGGCAGGGTCGGATCCAAAGTACCAAGTACTGTCGGTGCCGACCCACCCCCGGCTCCGACGCTGCCCGGCTCCGAACGCTCCGAACCCGTGTAGCGGGTCGGAGAAGGAGCAATTGGAGCAAAAAAAGGTGTCGAGCTCCCCCCCTAAGGTGGGGGGGAGGCAAGAGCACTCCCATCTGCAGCTGGGCCTGGATGAACCTTCGCATCATCCGGTCCAAGTCTGCATCTGAAATACTGAAAGTTGATCTCGATGAGGCCACCGAGGCAGGCCTGGAATGCCGCCTCGATGACCTCGATGGAGATCGGGCCTCCTCCTCCTCGGGTCCTGGGGAGAAGCAAGGAGATCGGAGCCGAGGAGGAGGAGACCTAGAAGCTGTGGAGGGAGAAGCCCGCTTAGCTGGCGGGGCCGAAGTGGAGGCCTCGGCCCGCTGCTTGTGGTGCTTCTCCTGCCGTTTCTCCCTCCTAGCCTCCCTGTCCTCCAGCGCTTTAGCGGGAGTTTGAGTCCCGGCCGGAGGAAGGGGGGCAGGAGTGGCAATGACCACAGCCTGTGGTAGTGCCACGGGAGGAGCGGAGCCGAGTCCGGGGGCAAAAGTCCCGCCAGGACCAGCTTCGACCTCCGCTCTTTCAGTGCCCTGGGGTTGAACGCTGCACAGATGGTACAGCCTGAGGAGAGGTGTTCAACCCCAAGGCACCGAACGCGAGTTTGGCCATCAGCCGGGGAGAGCTTATGGCCACACTCGGTACATTTTGAAAAAATGGCTTTTGGGGCCTCAGCCATACTTGAGGAAAAAGTGCTACACAAACACACAGGCCCCAAAACACAAACACACACACACTCACTAATGACCAGCGAAGGGAGGGAAAAACTATATAAAAAAATATAAAATACAGGGAACCTGATTCTTACACACTTTTTAAAGTTAACGATAGAAGAAAGTTGAAGAAATTTACACTTAACTGACAATATTCGCTAAGAGCTCAAAAAAATCCAGCCATCCACAAGCGTGGCAAACTAGATCTGGGGTCATGGAGGGTTGGCAGGGGATTATGGGTGAGGGGAGGAGCTAGGAGCTCGGATCCATTAGTTATGAAACAAGTTGCCGGCTCAGATCCGATATCGGATCCAAGACCCACAGGTTGCTGACAAATGAAGTCCCTACTTCAGATTCATTGTTTCCAGACTGTGACAATGTTGACTCCATAAACTTTTTACGTACCACTGAAGTTTCCTCATATGCAGTCTCGCATATGGAATTAATAGAATGCAGGATGCCATGAACCCCAAAGCCTGCAGAATTTGTCTTGCAGATAACTGGGTTTTTGTTGCCATTTGATTGAAGTATGTTGTCAGTTGCCTTTGTTTGTCTGGCGTAAGGTAAGCCATCTGGGCAGTTGTATTCAAGCTTGCACCCAGGAATGTAATTATTTGAGAGGGTACCAGTTGTGATTTCTTTTCATTTATGGTGTACCCTAGGCATGCTAGAAGCCTTTTTACAAACGCAAGATGTTGAAGAAGAGTGCCCTTGTCCTCTGCTTGAATGAGACAGTCTAGATAAGGATAAATTTGAATGCTTCATCTGCAGAATGCAATTACTGGTGCCAGGCACTTTGTAAAGACCCTGGGCGCAATAGATAAGCCAAATGGCAGTGCAGAGAATTGGTAATGCAAAAAACCTGCTTTGAAGCGGAGGTATCTTCTGCATGATTCCCTTACTGGGATATGCAGGTCTGCCTCTTAAGTCTAGAGTTACTAACCAAGCATTCCTGCCTAGCATAGGCAATAGCTGTTGTAGAGTCAGCATTTTGAATTTTGGAATGTCCAGGAACGTGTTCAAAATCGATAAGTCCAGTTTTGGACGCCATGAATTGTCTTTTCTGGGTACCAGGAAAAAAAAGTCTTGAATAAAAACCTTGTCCTTTTTCCTTTTCTGGTACCGGGTGAATAGCCCCCATATCCATGAGGGACATGACTTGTTTCTGGGCCTCTGCCCACTGGTTTTGTGACAGATCTGGGCATCCGTTTGGAATTGGCAAAGTATGGAAATGAAATCTGTACCCCTGGGATACTATGTTTAATACCCACTTGTCCTGAGTAACTAACTGCCAATTTTGAGCATGAAGTGCTAGTTTTCCCCCCAAGGAGGCTGCCAAAAGGTAAGTGCTTGGTGATGGTAGAGGAAAGTCATTGAGACTGCTTACTGTAGGGTTGTGCTTTGTTTCCTCAAGTTTTGGAGGTGGAGGCACCCCATTGCTTTGACCTGTAAGAACCCTGTGATTGGTATCTCGAGCCTTTTGAGCACCTGGATTTGCCTTGAGTGGCTCTGTTGGGCACAGGAAAGGACCAATTTTTAGTAGGCCAGTGTCTACTGAACCTAGGTGGCTGCACTTGCAAGAAATCTTTTACAGTTTGCATAGATTTAGCTTTATCTTCCATTTTCTTTAAAACCTCTTCTGCCTTATTACCAAACAGAGTATCCTGCTGCAACGAGGCATCCAACAATTTAGCTTTAACATGATCAGGCAGATTTTGCTCCTTGAGCCAGGCATGCCTTCTAATCACAGATCCAGTAACGGCGGCCCTACAAGAGGCCTCCAAGGAATCAAAACCACATTGCAAAGTATGCTTTCCAACCTGTTCTGCTGAATGCAATAATTCCTATAACTCTATTTTCCACACAATCAGAAATCAACATCATTTTCTGTTTCAGTAAGCCCATAACATGCTGTTGATATTTAAGCATATGAAACTGGCAGTTTAAGGCCCTGATTGCCAAGATTGCAAACATATAAACTTTCTTTTCCCATCTATCCAGCACCCTGGAATCTCTGTCAGAGGGGGTAGGATTTTTGACTGTAGAGGCCTTTACACCCTTGGGACCCTGATAAATAGTCTCAGGATCAGCAACAGGGTTTTTGAATAGAAATTTGTGGGAGTCAGGAACCCTGTAATATCTGTCTGGCTTACTAAGAGCTGGAGACAGGGAATTCAGGAGCCATGCTTGATTCCGAAAACACATCAACAATATCTAATACAGGAGGTATTAACAAAGGCCTATGCTGAGGAAGAAGGAGGAAATCTCTAAGCCTCTTTTTTGATTCAGAGCAGTCCTGACTCTCCCAGTGAAAATGTTCCCTTAAAGTATGCAAAGTCTCTCCAAACGAGTAATCCTCAGGAGGAGATGCAGATGGGATGGATTCCTCTGCATCAGAATCCTCATAGGGTGGAATAGAAAATTCCTGATCAGAAGAGGAATCAGAAGAAATGGAAACCTGATATGAAGATTCATAATCAGTGCCTTGCCTAGGCCTCTTAGCCGGGGGGGGGGGGGGGGTCTAGGAACCCCTGATCAAGGTAACTGAATCAGCCATTTTGATCATCTGTTTTTTAGGCATGGGGGCCTCAGCACGTGGCTCATGCGTGTTTTTTTTAGACATAGAAGCTATTTTTGACCTTGTTTTTGAGGCTGGTGTCGGTTTAATATAAAAATGTTGAGGCCTGAAAACACCCTCAGAAGCCAGTGCTTGCTCAGCGGCTCTGGACCCATCCAAGGGACAGACATCTGTGGGTTCAATACTCTGAGAATCTCGCGGCATACCGGACTCCAAATGGGTCTGGGTAGAGGCCTGCGACTCAAAAGTAATGGGTATCAGGGGCTGCAAAAGCGCCTCACTGAGTACCGGCAAACCGGCAACTGGTTTAGGAGAAGCTTCGTTGTCGGTTTTGGACCTTGACTGTCTGTCTCTGTCTTTTTCTTTCCGTTTTTTGTGAACTCCGGTAGTCAGATTGCTAACCGACGACATTTCAGGATTATTGAATCTTGAACCAAAATATTTAGAAGCAAAAATATACAGACGCTTAATAGTGCATTGGTTAAATCTAGCACAAAACTGACAGCAAGGCACGTTGTGATCTGGGCCTAGGCAAGGAATACAGTACAAATGAAAATCCTTATGAGGTATTTGCTTCCCACAAGTCATGCAATTATTAACTTTTACTGACATAGGAAAAGAGCAAGAAAAAGTTTCCCCAACAGGGTACTTGGCTTTAGTTTGAAGACTTCGGTTCTGAAACTCGAATGTGAAACTTTCAGGAGTCGGCCGACCGGCACTTGTGAACTGCTTCTATTTCAGGCACCGCGCGGCAAGAAAGACTGAATAAAATGTCATCGGCTGCATATTTTATACCCCTGACGACCTGATGTCATGGAAGAGGAGACAGCAACCGACGCAGGACCCAAGACTTTGTTATTCAGGCTGACTGAGGGCAACCTGCCAGCAGATTACTCAAATGTAATGACTGCAACAGTGAAACACGAAGAACATCGAACTGGCAACCCCACCTAAGTATCATGTTCAATCATATCCTCACCTCAGGCTTTGTGCTCACTGAATGGCACACAGCGACAGTTATCACACTCCATAAGGGGGGAGCCATCACAGACCCCGGGAACTACCTCCCCATTAGCCTGATGAGCCTGGTCTGCAAGGCCATGGAACGTATCATCATGGAACTTATAAACAAAGACATTGGTAATCTCCAAACTCTGGACGCTACCCTGTTCGGATTTGTAAAAGGCAGATCATGTCTCCTAAACCTGACAGACTTCTTTGAAGCAGTTACCAAAGCCATAGACGAGGGTAAGGTGGCTCACACAGCCTATCTAGATCTCTCCAAGGCTTTCGACACCATCCCCCACTCTGGAATTATAGATAAACTCACTAAACTAGGTATAAATCCCTATGTCACAAGATGGGTTGCTAAGTGGCTCACTGACAGAACCCACACTGTGAAAGTAGCAGACTCTAAATCCAACTTCTGACCAGTGACAAGTGGAGTACCACAGGGTTCAGTCCTGAGTCCTCTCCTGTTTTGGTATCTACTTCTCTGAAGTACAGGCTAACACAGAAGGTCTTTGGCTACCAAAGTTCGCAGATGACTGCAAACTAGGAGCCATAATCAAAACTCCTAGCGATGTGGACATCCTACAAAAGGACCTCACTGAGACAGATGCCTGGTGTCAAAGCCATGGCCTCAAGCTCAATGCCAAAAAGTGCAATGTTATCCCCTTTGGTAAAAAACTCTGTACCCATGAACTACCACATAGGCAGTAGTCTACTTAACACTGAAAGTGTGACAAGAGACCTTGGGATACAGGTGGACACTAGTCTCTCTTTTGATAATCACATCGCCACAGTAGTCAGGAAATCCTTCTATGTGGCACACCTCATCTCAAAAGGTTTCTCATCCACGAAAAAGAGGTCACTGTTCCCCTCTACTCGTCACTCATTAGACCCATTATAGAGTACAACACCCCTTTCGGTTTGTACCTCACAAGACCTCTACAACAACTGGAAAGGCCACAGAAATACCTCACAAAGAGGATTACCGGCCTCAAACAGATGCCCTATGCAGACCGTTTAAAAAAACTCCAGCTTTACTCCGTTGCATTATCGCCTACTCAGAGGCGATCTCTGCCTAACATACAAAGCTACAAACCCAGAGCTGTTGGACAGCTCCACTTAAAGCAATCCCAATCCCTCCGAGCTACACGCTCTAGGGACCTAAACCTTGTTACCACAATAAACAGAACATGCTGGAGGATGGATTCCTGTCCCAGATACTTCCCATACTCTAGAACTACCTACCTATGTCAAACAAAGCTCCTCATTAGCACTCTTCAAGAAAAATCTTGATGACTGGATGGGAAATAGGAAATTCACCCCGGGGATCACTTCTGTTGCTCTGCTCGACAGGGGCACAGGAAAATAATTTTCTTGGGTGGCGAAAGCCAGGGTACTTTTTTGGCTAGACTTATATAGGCTCTAGGGCCAATAGCCTAGTACCTACCTGTGAACCTATGGATATTGTTTCTTGTATTTTGTGAAAGGGTTTGACAATAGCTTTTTTTTTTTTTTTATTTAGCATAGTGTTATGACAACATAACATGTTAAAAGACATACACAACAGAGGTTGAAATAAGATTTTTACAAAATTTAATGAACAAATGATGAAGGTTATGTGACCCAGCTGGAGCATCATTAGGAATTTGGTTAAGCAGGGTTTCAGTTTCTTTTCTTTTTAATGCAGTGAAAATGGAAGGGTTGAGTAAAGGGGGTGATATAGTTGTGACAGAAAAGCTGGTGTGTGCAGTACATGGTGTTGAAGGGCAGAAAAACCCACAAGTATGTAAGCAGTGGAATGAAGGGGTCAACACTCTAAGGAGAGTATTTGTACTTTCAAGGATGGATTTGGAGGCTCCTTCTGTTGTAAGGTAAACTTTTCTACTGGAGTGTTTCAGAGCTGGCAGGGGACAGCATATTATCTGGATTATGAGAAAGAGGCTTTATATAACCTTACTGTTTTTTTTGTTTTGTTTTTTGAGACTAGATTTTGCAATAAAATTATCTACTGCATGTTTCAGGCTTTGCAGACTATTTCCAATTTACCCATGTTTGATCTCAGAGGTTTAACAGGGTTTTTAGCTTCTTTGCTAGTTATTTGTTTGGTTTGGGTTTGTATAATCTGGTTATAAAGGACATGTATTTTCCAAAAGATTCTTAAGAGTGGTAATAAAACTATATGTAGGTTGCTTAGGGTCCTGACACTGCAGTACTGGAGACCACCTGGTGGATGTCAATTATGCTTTTAAACTGGATAGATCTTCTGGTGATCTATGCCAAAAAGATATTTTAAGTGACAGATAACTGCTTGTTAATGTTTAGTGATCACTAAATATAAGTGCGTGATTACTGGTTTTGAGGTTTGGTCTTGCTGTTTTTTGTGCTATCTGACTTAGGCTTTGATAAGTCAAGAATTCACTTATGTTATCCAGCAAAGTAAACTGGTCCTTCTTTGAACCTTTTCAGTCAAGACCCAAGTCACAAAAGTCACAAGAGCAAGGGTAAATGCAGCACAAACGTGCACAGTTTAGTCCAGTTGATCAACAAATATTTTAGGAGTTAAGAAGAAACCAGTGTACACCAAGAACACCCATAAAGTGGGAGAACATGAAAACTTCCAGAGAGACCAGAGGTCAGGACTGAAACCTGATCCTTAAGAGACAATAAAAAGTTCTTACCTCTAAAAGTGCTGCAGGCTAGTAAACAGAAGAAAAGGAGCTGAGAAGTAGCATACAGAAGCAGAAGAGAGGTACAGTTCAAGGGATGGAATTACCAAGGAGAGATATGCACAGGTAACTGAGAAAAAAGGAATGAACAGAAAATGTTGAGTACAACTGGGGGGGGGGGGGGGTGCATTAATATTCAGGAGAAATAACCTGATCAGTGATAAAGGACCATTACTGCAATCCTTGGAACTGTAGAAATAAAGGTGCAAATGCAGGGGATATATACTCAATTTGAGAATACATTACATCTGAATACGCCCCTTCTTCTGAGATGCTTATATACAGATTACAAAAGAACTGCAACAGCAGTGTGGGGGGGCGCACAATCCTCCCACGTTGGGGTTGCAGCTGTCAAAGTCTCCCTTCAAAAATGCTGGCAAGGTATGATAGCTTTGTGCTATACTTTTATCTGAGGATATAAGAGTCAAAAAGTGAGGTAATTCAAGAGAAAGTGCCTGCTGAATGTGTAACAACCGTGACCGAGATCCTCAGAACTGTGGAAACTAAAGTGCAAATGTGGGTGATATGAAATTTAAAACTGCTTTATCTCTGAGCATTTCCCTTCCTCTGACATACAGTGGCCTTGGAATCTATATATAAAAGTGGCAGTGCAGTGCAAGGATGCAAAACCTCCTTGCAAAAAAACCTTGGTAAGCTGTGTGAACTACATTGCCCTCATCCACAGCTCTGGTGACAGACTCGAAGAAGTCTATCAGGTTGAGTAGGCATGATCTACCTTTCAAAAACCCAAACTGCTTGGGGTCCAGAGTCTGGAAATTCCCCTATGTCCCTGTTTATAAGGTCCATGATATGTGCTCCACAGCGTTACATATCAGACTCGTCAGGCTAACGAGGGCGGTAGTTCCCAGGGTCTGTAGTCGCTCCCACTTTGTGGAGTGGTATGACCGTAGCAGTGTACCATTCAGTAGGAACAAAACCTGAAATGAGGCTGTGACTGAACAGGGTACTCAGGTATGGTGCCAGTTCACTTTCTAATTCATGTAGAACACAGCCAGGGATATTATCAGGTCTCATGGAAGCTGTATTCTTGGCTTTGGACAGTGCGTGTTTTACCTGTGTAGCCGTGATAATAGGGCCTTGGCATTCCCCAGGTATTGTGATGAGCCCTTTAGGGGGTGAAAGGGGGGGGTTAAAGATCACACTCAACCTATCGGCCAATATGTTGGAAAATTCAGTTGGTTCTGTATATGTATTGTCATTGTGCTGTAATTCAGGGCAGATCTGAGTACTGCATGTAGATTCTTGACATAACTACTGAATGCCTTGTGGTTGTCTTTAGAATCTGCAGCAAGTTTGTTTTCGTAGCTAACTTTAGAGGATTTGATGAGGGATCTCAGTTTTTTGCTAAGGCTAACAAGGGAGTTTTTCCAGTCTTGGGACTTTACCCATTTCTGCAACAGTTTTTTCCTTCTGTTGTAGAGTTTGTTTATGGTAGGGTACCACCGGATTGGCTTCCTTTTTTGGATGACAGCATCTTGGTTCTAGCTGGTATGGCCCATTCACTGCACTTGTGTATGTGCTCATACAGTGCATTGGTGTGTGATTCAGCAGTCATGCACCTATTTTCCGTTTGCATGGGCATCATGAAGTTAACCACCTCTGTTTTTAGAAGCCCAAAATTGGCTTTGGAGCGAAGTTTTTTTACAATGGTTTCCTTTGGGGGGGGAGGGTGGGATGTGGATATTCATGGTGATTAGCTTGTGGTCAGACCTGACCAGGGAGGAGTTGATTACTGGTGTACAGCAACGGTCACCCAGGTTAGTAATGACCAGGTCAAGGATGTTTCTACCCCTGGTGGGGGTAAGAATGAGTTGGTCCAGGGCATTGGAATTAATGAATTCCAGAAAACGTTGAGCAAGTGTGTTGGTACATGAGTCATTTTCCCAGTTAACGAAGGGGTAGTTAAAGTCTCCCAGTATAAGGGTGTTGGGTTGCACCCGAATATTTTCCAGTGTGTTTAGGAATGTGGAGTGGGAGTCTCGGGACATGGTGGAGGATCTGTATCAGGCTACAATCTGGATTGCACTTTTACCCAGTGTTAGTTGTACCTGAAGTATCTCTGATGCATTATGTTGGGCTACTAGTCTGGAGGTGTGCATATCCTTTATGAATATGGAGACACCACCGCCTTTACTGCTTCAGTCCAGGTTTAGGGGTCAAAAGGTGTGGCATGAATTATAGCCTGGTAGTGCTGGGGTGCTCTCCGGAGTCTTGAACCAGGTCTTGGTCACTGCACAGATATCGATGTTCTCCATTTTGAGGAGTGCTTCGAGCAAGTGCATTTTGAGATTTAGACTTCTAGCGTTTGAGTACCATAACCCTCGGATTTTGTTCGCTTGTAGCTGTTATGGTGGTAATTTTGTCTTCAGGACATTTTCTAAAAAGGGCACTATAGGGGTGGCAAGAGTCTTGGCCAGTATCCGGAATCTCAGGGGTGAGAGGTGCAGGCCATCTCTGGTGAAGCATCACAGTGTGTCGATCATGTCAACCCAGGCAGACAGATACTGGATCCCCTTAGAATAACACCAGACACTTAGCCAATTGTTGAAGTCAATCATTTTCTTCTTGTACTGTGGTATCATTCTGGGTGACAGTAGGATGCTACTCAGAACTAAGGTCATACCTGCCTAGGCTACAAGATTCAAGATCTCCTCTATTTCTCTTTATGTGCAGTTCAGGGAGGTATGTCTCAGGTCGTTCACTCCAACATGGACAATGACAGAGTCATATTTATACCTGTTGTGGAGTTACCTAAGTGTGTGCGTTATGTGGCAGATCCTGGCACCCAACATACAACTGACCATAACTTTCACCTTATTCAACCTAGTGAGTGGGACATCAGTGTGCCTTACTACGGAGTCACCTATGACTAGTGTACTGGGTAAGTTGTTTTGCCTTATTGCCTTTGGTTGAGTGGTACACTGTTTATGTGACCTATGTGTCTCATGGTTTGTGCTGGGATGTGGTAGTTGTTTGCATTTCTGCCTCGGAGGTCTCTGCTGTTTCGGCAGATATTTATTGAGAGCCTCCGTGAAAGTAGGTGTCTGTTTTGTGTTACTATGTGAGGGTTGTGGTGGTCTATGTTCTGGAGGGCTGTGTGTTGAATGTGGTATGGTGCAGGTGTTAATCTTCTCTTGATTGGCTAATCCAGTTTTGGCTTGAGAGTGCTTGGCTTCCAATTTGGCTATATATGTGCATCTCTCACAAGTCATAGTGTTGGGAGGTAAGAGGAGAGGGTTGTCTCTGTACATCAGGCAGTTTCTACATTCCCTCAAGATGCCCACATTCACCAGGTTGATAGGAGAAAGCACAGGAAACTGACCTTTAGACATGCCTGGATATGTGCTCAATATATTAAGTACTGCAGCTGTTTTCTTACTTTCCTTTATGGAGAGTTTAGTGCTGGTAGCAGTATATATACTCTACAGTAAATGCTACAAGAAGTTCTGAGCAAGTGCTGGACTTAAGTAGTCTAGTTTGAATGCAAAAAGATGAAAAATAACAAGATCTAAGGGAAAATTTGAAGAGTAGACTTTCTGGCAATGGTAATAATTTACCCCAGCTTAGTGGTGCTGCGCGTCGTGCAAACCAGCAATCTCAAACTTGAAGCCAGCATGTCTACTAAGATAAAAAAAAGCTTATGGAAAAATGCAATTAATAATCAGAAGCACTGGTTGTGGATATCAATTAGTTAGGAGTTGAAGGATTTTATTGGGGGGGGGGGGGAGCAAGATTCAGGCAGGATAAGCTGAGCTTTCCAACAGAACAAGGCGGTTTGGGATTACCTGATTTGAAGGGGTATTTCAGTGCTACACAGTTAAGGCTCCTATACACAGCACAAGGAAGAATGCTAGAAATTCAAAGTGGAAAGGGATGATGATGAAACAAGGGGAAAGATCAAGAAACAGGGAGAGACTCGGGTTTTGGATGCAGATCCTTAAGGGGAGCATACAATAACACATGCTATACTTATAAAGTAGCAGAAAGCATTCTAAGAACTAAGCCAACAAGGGCATGCAGAAATGAGACTCTGCTGATAGGGATGCTGCCTGCAATTGGGGGTACAGAGAATAGGAAAGAGGGAACAAAGGAACCAAGGCATTGGGAGAAAATTATTAGAGATGGAAAGGTAACAATGGGAAGAGGCCAAGAATTAATTTGAACTGCAAGCTAGAGACTGCCTTCCCTATCAAGGACTGATATCAGAATAAAGACAGAGAAAGAAATTAGGGACCCTAAGTGAAAGACCAACACTAGCAGAGTTTTTAGTAGAATCTAGAATAGAAATTAGAAGTTATGTACTCACCATAACGTTCCATCTGAGTAGGTGTATTCATTTGTCTGCAACCTGTGGGTTATGGATCCGATATCGGATCCGAACCGGCATGGTTTTCCAGCTATGGATCCAAGCTCTCAGCTCCTCCCCTCACCCATAATGCCCTGCTCTACCCTCATGACCTCAGATCGAGTTTGCCAAAGCAACAATACCCTAAAAAGGGTAACAAAGAATATGCAGGAAACTGAAAGGCCAGGGGGATAGGAGGGCGGGATGGTTGCAGACAAATGAATACACCTACTCAGATGGAACGTTATGGTGAGTACATAACTTCTAAATCTGAAGTAGGATATTCATTTGTCTGCAACCTGTGGGACAGAGTCCCCAGCTACCTGAATCTTGGGCGGCCATCATGGAAGGATATTCCGGAGCACCGCTGAGCCAAAGGATGCTCTACCCTAGATGCAAGATCCAACTTATAGTGGGAAATAAACGTATGAGATGAAGCCCACGTGGCTGCTGCACAAATATCATCTAGAGGAATCCTAGCCTTGAAGGCTGCCGAGGTAGATACTGACCGGGTTGAATGGGCATGAACACCCTCCGTGCGGCCTTCCTGAAGCTTGATAAGCCAATAAAATGCACTGTGAAATCCAGCGGGACAGAGAAACTTTAGAGATTGGCTTGCCCAAATTGAATTTTGCAAAGGAAATAAACAGCTGGTCGGATTGCCTATGACCAGCTGTCCTGTTCAGATAAAATCTAAGTTGCCTGTGAACATCTAGTGAATGTAGCTTATATTCACCTTTGTTTTCATATTTAGGGAAGAAAACAGGGAGGTTAATGGATTGATTGATGTTTGCTTCAGAAGCGATTTTAGGAAGAAAGGACGGGTTGGTCCTGAGGGAGACACGGTCCGGATGAAATACCAAGTAAGGAGGTTTAGCTGATAAAGCTTGAAGTTCAGAAACTCTCTTGGCTGATGTAATGGCTACCAAAAGGCTGTCTTGTAGGACAAGAATTTGAGATCCAGCGTAGCCGCTGGCTCGAAAGGAGGAGCGGTCAAGGCCTGAAGGACCAAAGAAAGGTCCCAAGGAGGAACTGCTTGTTTTATAGGGGGCCTGAGAAGAAAAGTACCTTTAAGAAATATTTTACACAATTTGGCTGACATAAGAAGATTAGAGTCATGGCCAATGTGATAGTGAGAAATTGCCGCCAGTTGAACTTTGACTGTGGAACTGCTGGCACCATCGTTAAAGAGAGTGGTTAGAAAGTCAAGCACTAAAGGGAGAGGAACCGTGAAGGGATTCAGGCCTTGCCGCTCCGCCCACAAAGAGAAACGCTTCTATTTGCTTCGGTAAACCTTTCTAGTGGATGGTTTATGAGCCGCCACCAAAATAGCCTTTACAGGTGAAGAAATACTGCGAGTCCTTATCAAGAGTGGAACTGGAGCAGCCAAGCGGTCAGCTTCAGCTTGTCCAGGTTCGGAGGAGGAATGCAGGATGGATGGGATATCAGATCCGGGATGGGATCTAGAATCCAAGGAGGATTCACCGAGTGAGACCTTAGGAAGGGGAACCAGATCTGTCGAGGCCAGAATGGAGCAATGAGAATCATTCTGCAACCCACCCGAGAGGCTTTCTGAAGAACTTGCAGCATCAGAGGCAAGGGTGGATAGGCATACAAAAGACCGGGTGGCCAAGCATGCACCAGAGCGTCTCTTGGGGTACCTCCGGGAGGAGGTATTAGAGCGAAAAAACTGTCGCACTTGGTGTTTGAGGGAGAAGCAAAAGATCGCATGAAGGGGTTCCCCACCGTGCGAATATGCGTTCCGCTACTTGACAATTGAGAGACCACTCGTAAGGGGTCAGAATGGTGCGACTGAGCTTGTCCGCTAGGATGTTGGACCGACCCGGAATGTGCGTTGCTATTAGAAAGCGATTGGTGGAGATTGCCCATTCCCAAACTCTCATGGCCTCTCGACAAAGAGGGTAAGACCTTGTTCCCCCTTGCTTGTTGATGTACCAGACAACAGACATGTTGTCCGATTGAATCGCAATTGTTCCCAAGGGAAGAAAGTCCTGAAGTGCTAGCAACGCTAAGAGCACTGCTCTCATCTCTAGAACATTGATATGCAGTAAGGTCTCTGAATCGCTCCACGTGCCTTGGACGGTCCGCCCGCAAAGTGCCCCCACCCGAGGCGGGAGGCATCCGTGGTCACTGTGGCGAGAGGGGAGAAGCACAAAATGGGCGGCCTTTGTGGAGATCCGGGAGTGGAGCCACCACAAGAGGGACCGCTTGCAAGCCTTGCTGATCGCTATGGGATGATGCATGGGGAGAGCAAGGTATGACCACTGTACTAAGAGCGTCCACTGTAGAATGCGATATTGAGCCTGGCAAGAGGAAGAAGTGCTATAGCCGATGCCATGGACCCTAGAGCCCTCAGGACCAACTCCGCTGGAACAGAACTTGAATGGAGAATGGCCCGCACCTGGAGCTGCAGATTTAGAACTCTGTCCGCAGTGAGGAAGGCTCAGAACTCCTTGTGTCTAGCCTGGCCCCTATAAAATGTAAGAGCTGTGTGGGCCAGGTTGGACTTTTTGTATTTATTGTGATGCCCAGAAAGGAGCAAGATGGAGAAAGGAGTCTCGCCAATAGAAGTAGATGCCTTGTTGGGGGTAAGAAGCCAGTCGTCCAGGTAGGGAAAGACCTGCACCCCTGAAGCCTCAGGTGGGCCGCTACCACTGCTAATACTTTGGTGAACACCCTGGGGCTGTGGTGAGACCAAAGGGAAGGACCCGAACTGGTAGTGACTGGCTCCCAGCCGAAGCGGAGAAACCTCCTGGAGCGCCTGTCCATCAGGATGTGGTAGTACGCGTCCTTGAGGTCTATCGAGCACATCCAGTGATTTTCTCCCAGAAGGGGAGAATAGATTGCAGAGTGACCATTCGAATTTTTCTTTGGGGACTGCCAGATTCAAGAGAGAGATCTAGGATTGGTCTTAGTTCCCCGTCTTTTGGCACTAAAAGAATCTGGAGTAGAACCCTGATCCGATCTGGTCTGGGGAACGGGCTGGATGGCTCTTTTCTTTAGCAGATGGCCAATTTCTGCCAAAGCGGCCTCCCGCTGACCGGGTGGGACGTCTGGGAGGGACTTCAACTTTGGAAGGTGAAGGAAAGGAATGCGATATCCCTGGATATGATTTGGAGAACCCAGCGGTCCGATGTTATGGACTCCCATGCCGCTAGGTGCCCGAACGCCCCGACTGCCTCCAGAGTAGAGCAGTCGGGCAACCCTCAGGGTTGCTGCGGGCCGTTCAGAGAAAGGTTCCCTGGACCCAAGTTTCTGGGAGCCCCTCTGCCTCTAGGGCGGCGTCCTCCCTGTCCTCCTCTGCCACGGAAGGACTGGTTGTCCGAGCAGGCTGGGACTGCTGCGACTTCGAACCACATCTTCTTCTGACCCTTTTGGTTCCTAGAATAGGGCCTCTGGGGTGCAGAGAAGCGGATCCCGACGGCAGACAGCGTCTTCCGTCCTTTCGCTCTGGGTCAACGCCTCGAACGGTCTTGCCAAACAGAGCAGAACCATCATAGGGGGCGTTCGCAAACGACGCTTTGAAGGGCTCAGAAAAATCGCAGTGACGGAGCCAGGCCTGACGCCTAGTGA
Source organism: Protopterus annectens (assembly GCF_019279795.1). Lineage (NCBI taxonomy): Eukaryota > Metazoa > Chordata > Ceratodontiformes > Protopteridae > Protopterus > Protopterus annectens. The sequence continues at coordinate 729,388,167 of NC_056741.1, read as the reverse complement.
CCAGTCCTGTCCCCGCAGCTCTAGCGGCGCCCTCCGCTGCATGGGAGAGTAGCTGCATAGAAGTATTTGTAACTGACCTAAGAGTGGCCATACGGGTGGAGTGCAGAACTCTGTCCTCCTCCGAAATGGACTCAGGGGGGGATGCAGCGTATTCCTTAATAAGATCTCGCTGCATCCGAATAACATGTGCCAAATAGTTCAGCGCCCTTACCGAGAAGGTCGCCGAACTGAACATCCGCTTCCCCAAGCGGTCCATCATCCGAGACTCCTTGCTCGGTGGGTGGACTGAGGGACTCGCCTGAGCCAGTTCCCTCTTTGTGGCCGCCGTCAACATGGCATCTACCGGAGGCCCCTTACTCCAATGGGTCCGGTCGGATGGCGGACTAAGGATCCTATCCGGTCTTTTGGGAATTGGCTCCACGGTGTCCGGTTCCTTCCACGCCCTGGTGGTAATAAGGTCCACCAGGGGGTCGGCAGGGGGGGACACCCAAGAGGTAGACGGGCCCGTTTCAAATGCCTCCAAGAACACGGACTCGTCCGAGGAAGACGTGGGGCAGACCACCCCCTTATCGTAGCATTTCCATGATGTCTCCAAAGGAGACATCCTCGGGGTGACCGTGGGGAGCCTTCCCTTCCTCCAAGTCCGTGTCTTCAGTGAGAGACTCAGGGAGTCAATGTGCCTCCTTTGCACGTATGCTTGCGAGGGACCTCCTCTGGGGGCTGTCAGAGGAGTCCTCGCCAGCAGCAATTTGCTCCATAGGAGCAACTTGGGGCACAGAAACGGGCTGTCCCAGGGGCCGGATGGTGGAAGCCTGGCCCAGTGCAGAGGGAGCTGGACGGAGCCGAACAAGTGCCGGGGTCCGGAGACCCTCAACAGAGCCCTCTCCACTACATCAAAAGCCGAAGGGGAGCCGACCTCGACCAAAGGATCCGACAATCGGCTCCCTCGATCCGAAGAGTGGACCGGAGCCGGCGCCAAGCACTCGGATCCGAGGGGACAGTACGCCCGACACAGACGGCGCCAAGGAGCACTGATCCCCGGATCCGGCTCGGATCCAGGCTCCGAGAGGTCGGGTCCGACGCACTCGAGGGCAGGGTCGGATCCGGTACCAAGTACTATCGGCGCCGACCCACCCCCGGCTCCGGCTGCTCGGCTCCAGCTGCTCCGAACCCGGATAGCGGGTCGGAGAAGGAGCAATAGGCTTGAAAAAGGGTGCTGAGCTCCCCCCCGGAGGGGGGGTAGGCAAGAGCACTCCCATCTGCATCTGGGCCTGGATGAACCTTCTCATCATCCGGTCCAGATCAGCATCAGAAAGGCTATGGGTAGATCTGACGAGGCTACCGAGGTAGGCCTGGTGTGCCTCCTCGATAGCCTCGACGGAGATCGGGTCTCCTCCTCCTCAGGACCCGTGAAAACACACAGGGACCGGAGCCGAGAAGGAGGAGACCGAACGGAGCCGGGGGAGAAGCCCGCTTGGCTGGCGGGGCCGAAACAGAGGTCTCGGCCCGCCGCTTGTGGTGCTTCTCCCTCCGGTCCTTTTTAGCAGCATCCCTCTCCTCTCCAGAAGCGGGAGGTTGAGTCCCAGGAGCAGGAGGGGGTGCCACAGGGGGAACAACTGTAGCCACAGTAGTCCCCGAAGGAGCGGAGGCCGGAGCCGAGTCTGGCGGTAAAAGACCCGCCAAGACAAGCTTGGACCTCCGCTCCCTCAGTGCCCTGGGGTTGAACCCTGCACATATGGAACAGCCAGATGTGAGGTGTTCAACCCCGAGACACTTAACACACCGAGTGTGGCCATCAGCCGGTGAGAGCTTATGGCCACACTCGGAGCATTTAGAAAAGATAGATTTTGGCTGATCAGCCATAATCTACAAGCTACTAAAGTAACTTAAAAGTAACTTAAAAGACACACAGGCCTACACACACACTCTACGGAACAGCGAGGAGGGAAAAATATTACTTAATTTAACTCAAACTAAAACTATTAATGAGGGAAACCTAATCTTTCACACAAAAATACACAAAAAATTTAAAACTTTCTGTTTTAACAGGTAAAAATACAAGCACTTAGCTGAGAGCAAAGAACCCAAATCCAGTCACCAGCGCGGCAAACGAGATCTGGGGTCATGAGGGTAGAGCAGGGCATTATGGGTGAGGGGAGGAGCTGAGAGCTTGGATCCATAGCTGGAAAACCATGCCGGTTCGGATCCGATATCGGATCCATAACCCACAGGTTGCAGACAAATGAATATCCTACTTCAGATCTACAGTTAAACTACAGTTAAAAAGTGTAATTAGCAAGGCATGTAAAATACTGCACAATAACTATAAGAATGAGAGGAGGTTGGAAAGGACTGGAAGAGAGATTGGATAAGCAATTCACAAAAACAATGGAAGGATATACGCATGTCTCCCAAATATGCAACAAAGTCTAGAAGATTTAGGATATTTTCTTGGAAGTGTTTGCACAAATATTTTTATAAACCAAGCAGACTCCAATGAATTTTTCCTCAGATAGATTGCAAATCCATCCATCCTCAATCCCTTTTCCCCCATTTAGCACATGGGGTTGGGGGGTCACTTCAGCAGTGGGAATCATCTCGAGCCAAGGTATAAACAGCTGGGTGGCTAGCCCTGCCATGGTAGTTCATTCGTTACACACACACACACACACACACACACACACACACACACACACACACACACACACACACACACACACACACACACACAAACACACACCTACGGCCAATTTAGAGTGTCTTATCCACTTACTGCATGTCTTTGGAATGTGGGAGGAAACTGGAGCACCTGGAGGAAACCCATGTCACTGCAGACTCCACACAGAAGGCACCCCAGCCGAAAATCAAACCAGAGAACCTCTTGCTGTGAGGAGACAACACTAACCACTGCACCACCGCAGCCTTTGAGGTGTAATATAGAAGAAAGAGGTAAATGGGAACATATTTTTTTGGGAGTGTAATGAGCTGGCAGACTTTACAAATTCCCTCCAGACTACTCTGTCAGAAATACTGACTGAGCAAATTAGTGTAACTAACAAAATGATTTTTGAGCTCTGATAAAGAGTTGGAATTGTCTAGACATAGTAAGGCCTTGCTGAATTTGTTTTTTTTTTTTTTTTTTTTTTTTTGGAAGCCACCAGAAGTACTAGACAATAGAAATAAATGTTTAAACAACTGTACTAGAAGTAATGAATATAGTGGCAGAGTTAACAGATCTGGATGTGGGACCCTTAGAAAAGGGTAGGAGCAAATTACATAGAAAAAATGGGAACTATGGAAACAACAGAATCAGAATAATGTTTTGAAGGAGGAATGAGGTTTATGGGAAGGCGGGAATTGAATAAGCTATGTAATGTTTGACTGGCAATGACTATAGATTATACGTGATGTAATGTTTGCAACTGACAAGATGCCAACAGGGTTTGTTTTCATTTATATAAATGTATGACAGCAATGCCATTAAGTGATAACTTTAAATAAAGATGTTTCTTGTTTAAAAAAAAATAAAGACCGGAAGCACTGCTAGTTGGAAGGCAGTATCTTTAATTTCACGGCATAAAGCCCTTATAAGAGCTTATCTGGAATATAATTAATTGTTTACTTCCTTTTCAGCTAATGGTGTTGATGAGCTAAAAGGATAACAAAGGATTTAAATATGCCTACATAATTGAGTGTTATGTGAGCTTGCACATGCAATGGATCTGTGCGCCTAAAATATTGGTACATTTGAAAAAACAGAGTTTAATATATGAATATAAATGAAAGTTAAGGGCATTTGGACCATAAGGTTGGACAGGTTAAGCCACTGGAACTTGGGACCTGTTAAGCCATTGGAACTTGCACTGCAGATGTTTGAACTACTTGGCAGATAAATTGTTCTCAAGTTCCTAACCCCTCCTCCCCTTATCCTATAATGTACTCCTCCCCATCTCCCCAGTTTTGGATCAAAAGAAAGTAACCAAGAGACCGCTCCAGTGGCACAGAGAGATAAAGCCCTAATTATGGCCCAGTTGACCCAGTTTCGATTTGTGGCTTGGGTGACTGATGGGAGTGGCAGGGATCCCACATTGGGAGTTCGTCATTGATGCTCCCTTAGGTAAGGTGTGGATCAAAGAGAGAAAAGCTGCCTTCAAACTTTGGCAGTGAGTGTGGGAAGAAGGGGAGGGAAGTCGGTACAGTATTTAAAGAACGCCCCCTCAGGATGAAAGTGGAGACCGCCATGCCCTCAGGATGCCCTTAGGATCCAAAACCAGCCCCAGCAATATCACAGCAACTATTGGGGATAGAAGACTAGCTGGAAGACCCTGCCTGGACATGGGGCACTGAGGCCAGGCCGGTAAAATGATGCCTCAAGGGGAACCATAAAAAAATATAAAACGTAAGCAAGCAATATGAAACAGAAGTCAGGGAGAACTGTGCGAGAGTCACCTTCTGTAACAATATCTCTGCTCATAAATTTATCATTATGGTGAATACTAACAAATTTCATAGCTGGTGCTATAAAGATCTGCTTTCAGAGGAACCACTAAGACGGAGTCCTGAGCTTAATGTTTTTTTTTTTCCCTTTGTGTTTGCCTTAAGGGAAAAAACCCAGGTTAACTGCATACCCAAAAGACAAAGAAGCTACATTCAGACTGTAATGTTTTATAAATGGGCACAAGCAGGTAGCTGCTGCACAAACATCCCATGAACCATTACACAAAAAGGCCATGGATGTAGAGAAATACATGGCAGTGTGTGTTTGTTCTGTAACGCAACTAAAAACTGTGCTACATTTTTCACAACAACGCAATTAGAAAGCTACCTCCAAAGAAATTATTTGGTAAATTTTTTACACACAACTCCTGACAAAGGAATCAAATTATTATCTTTCCTTATAGATTTTGTTATAGCAAAATAGCAACTACTTCACAAAAAAAAAAAAGGGCAAACAAAATGACCAATTCAAATTAGGCTCTCTAGCAGCAAAAAGGAGGGCTGGAATGCAAGTATACCTTTTCTTTATAAAATGTCAAATATGGTGGCTTGCTTATATGCTGCTGCTAGATCAGCAAAGTTCATATCACAATTGCATAGGAACAGCAGATTGAGCTGTAATTGTTCATGTCATCTAATCACAAGAAGGATGCTAATGTTCATGTTTCTCTGTTACACATGGTCAGTTTCAAAGCTTCTTGGGGAAAAATTGAGACATGCCTTTATATTGCCAGTCAATAACTACTGCTTGCAGTCAGAATAATAAAGTAAGGGAGTACAAAGGTACACTTTTTAAAATTTTCACGTATAGCCACACACTTTCTGTGCTACTGAATACGTGAACTTGAGTAACACGCTTTTTTTTATATACCACATTTGTGATCAGAGCTGGGCTGTTTTGAAGAGCCATAGTGGAACTGTGGTGGATTTATGAGTAAAGCTTGTAATAAAGAAATTCATCTAGGTAAAATAACACACCAAAAACAATGTTTCCAACCATCTATCCATCTTGTAAACTGCTTACCCTGGTGATGGTCTTGTGGTGGCACCAAGATGAACAAGACAGACCACATTTTCTATTCCCCAGCAACAGGTCCCAGCTCATCATAAGGAATCCCCACACATTCCCAAATCATGTGAGATATATTCTCACCAACATGTTTTGGGTCTGTTCTGGTAGACCTCTCAGCGGTTGCAACCAGAAGGCATCCTCACTAGATGCCTACATTATCTCAATAAAGCCCGCTCCACTCAGAGGAACAGTTCTACTCAGATTTTCCCTTGTTGCCAAGCTCGTAGTTCTGCTATGGACAGTGAACCCACTAACCCTGTGGAGGAGTCCCTTTTCTGCCACTTGTATTTATGACCTCATCTTTTCAGTCACTATCCGAAGCTAATAACCACAAGTGTGAAGGACAGGGATGCAAGCTGACTGGGAAACTGACGGGACTCAGCTCTCACTTTGCCACCACGGCCTGATATAATGCCTACAGCACTGCCACTACTGTACTCCACCTGTTGGTCAATCCCACAATCTATTCTATCCTCACTACTGAACAGGAGCACAAGATTCTCCTCAAACACCTCCATTTGAGGCCACTACTCCTCCTACTCATCTGTACAGAGCATTTCACTGTCTTCCAGGAAATAACTGTTACCTCTGATTTGGCGCTAGTGTTTCTCATCCAAGCTGCTTTACGTCCAGCAGAGTACCACTCCAGTCTGTGCTAGAAATCAGTTACTTAAAATCAAGAGAACACTGTCTGCAAACAGTAGTAATGAAACCCTCGTATCCCAAACGGGTACTATCCAAAACTCTTCTGCTCCTTCATATCATTCTTATGAAAATCAGAAAAAAATGAGTGTGCATGACCAAAGATGGCAGAGTATGTCTGCCTTCGGACAAACATTTGGTCTGCAATTGTTTGATATACAGGGTCTGAGAACTTATGTGTTTAAAATTTTTAATGATAATTTGATGTTGTTGGATAAATTTCTTGGCTGTGAAAGTTATTCTGTGTGATACTTTTTTCCCATTTTGTAGTCTGCTGTGGAAACCTCAAGAGATCCTGCATCAGTATGGATTGTTACTCTGCTCTGTTAGTTTGTCCTTTGGGGACACTGCAGGAAATTTAGTGGTTATCTTTTGAGTGCAGTATCGATGAAGTTAGATAATGTACAGTTATTAAAGTAAACTTATGACACTAGAAGTCTGAAGAGATCACTACTGCAGTGCCATAAAGCTATACTGAATATATCTTCCCAAGGATATTGGATGTCTGGACAGTGCACTACATCTTTTTCTCACCTTCCTTGCACAACATACATGTGCAAAGGCACAAGAGCATGCTGGTATAAATAAGATGTACAGGCACCAACATTTCAGAACTTTCTTGCCTCAAAAGTGGGAGGCTGCAACCAAAAGATATGTCACATCCTAGAATATCAAATAATGTCAAGTTATGACATGCTAAAAGAAAGGGGTGACTAACGCCCTATCCTGGCCAGGAATAAACAAAATACAAGTGGGATGGAGGGAAGGTGGTAGCACTGCAACAGAGATCTATTCGAACATCTACTGTTATGATAAGTTTATGTACACAACTGCACTATGTTCATCATTAGAGCAATGTTGCAGTAACAAAGCTATACAGGAGGACTGCCACAGCTTAGACAGAAAGGACAAAAGAAGCAGGACCAGAGTTCAGAAGTCCCTAGAGAACAGACCTGGCAAACTCTGGTTTGGCTCTGGAAAAGGAGTCAAATCTATTTTCCAACAGTCATGCCTGACTGTCGCAGGTCTTGTCTTACACAGTCCATCCATCCATCTCTTTGCTAGACCGCCTTGCTTCCTCTTGCCTTCTTCCTGTTTGTCCCAGTCTTCTTCACCAGACTGTCTTCTGCTTTCCTGCTTATGTACCCAGACCACTAAAATCTGTTCTCTTACTTTCTCTGCAATTGGAGCTACTTGGGTTTTTGCTCCAATATCCTCATTTCTTCATCTGTCCCACAGTGTACATCCTACTACCCATCTCAGGCACTTCATCAACACTAGTTTCGTCAACTACTTTTCCTTTACTGTCCAGGTTACTGTACCACACTGTAATACTGGTTGCAGCACTGCTGTAAATGTTACTTTTCAGCTTCTTTGGCTTTCATCTGTCATAAACTACCCCTAACACTCTGTGCCAGCCCCTCCGATTCTAACTCTGACCTCCTCATTCAGACTTCGCTTCTCCTCAACCACCCCTCCCAATCACTTAAAGATGTTAATCTATTCCACTCAGCTTGTCTGCCACACAATTTTGCTCTGATGGAATGTAAGATACCTGTAGACAGAGACTGTGCTACAAAGCTATATCCCATGCTAACATGACTAGTCTGCAAAGAGGGATAAAGATCTCGTTTCCCTTTGCTTGTTTATTTACTACATCATTCAGGTATAGTCTGTAACTACTTGAAGAGGTCCTGGGGAACCACAGGTGATTGAGAGTCTTTAAAAGAGCTAGAATCTCTTATGTTTGTATGCTTTGGTCAGCGTTTCTTAATCCCACAGACCCTGCACTTTTCTCCTTGACATTGCTCCCCAAGCAACGTCTGAGGTGCCTGTAGTGACTGACTGCTTTGGAGCAGAAGGAAAGAATGGGGAACTTGAATTCAGAGATATCTGATGTCTCCACCAAGTGATTTCACTTTTTACAAATCCAAGAAATGGAATTTGAAAAGACAATGAGCATAGATACTGAAACCAGAGAGACTTTAGAGATCACTGTATCTTTGTTTGGTGGAGTCTTCAAGAGGTAGCACGAGAATCATGGCTGCCTTGAGACCCAGAATCCTACGGTATTCCCACACCAACATAGAAGTCTGAGTGGAAAACCCCAGTAAGCGCTCTAAATATAGATCTATTTTTATTAATTTATATTTATCGGGGTAGTGCACTGATCTCAATGGACCATTTGCAGGCAGAGCTCCTGTGAAAAGAGTAATATAACAAATGAACAAAATATATTTACAGATATAAAGATACGCTAAAAACAAACAATTACTGATACAAAAATATATTTCAATATTTAGTTTAAGAAACAGTTTACAGTGTTAAAACATGGATGGAAAAATTGAATCATGCTTTGCAGAGCTTTTTGGATAAGATGTAGCCATAATGGAAGAGATAGCTTATGTTACAGGGACACATCTTATTGGTATATAGAGAGGTAGGAAGACATTAGAACAGGTGAGTGTGAATAATTGCAGGAAAGGATACTATGGGGAGAAGACAGAAATGGTAAGGGAAGACTGCAGAGGGAAAAGGAGTAGAAGGGAGAGGAAGTGTGAGAGATGCGAAGAGAAGCAGGAGGTAAGATTAATGAGATGCAGTAAGAGAAGGGGTGAAAAGATGAGAATGGAAGGATGAAATACGGATAAAATGATGTGAGAGATATGCAGGGTTCATGTAATGCTCCAGTGGAAGAAAAGCTCTTTGTACGGAGGCATTTAACAGGTACCCCTAGCAGCACAATCCTGTGTGATGGCATGAAAAAAAACTTATGAATGACCTTTTAGGAACCCAGGCGAGAGATTCCCGACATTAAAAAAATAGAAAGACTGCAAAGATAAGCAATCTGTCTAAATATGGAAAAATATGGATAACCTGCAATAGGCTTTGACATGAGCTAGACACTATGTGAACAAAACTGGTGTAGTGGATAGTCCAGAAGGTAAGAAATTGAAAGTACAGTTGTGTACCATTTACCATAATTGTAGATGTTCAAGTAGATCAATGATGTAGTATTGATACTTGGGTCTTCCCCCCATGCTGAAGCCCACGACTGGCCTGATTTCCAGAGTCTTTATATTATCCCTAGCTGATAGATGGCGGACGTCTGGACATCAGGGTATGAGGAGGACATCCTTCAGCACCATCTGCAGGATTTTCTAACAAGGGAACAAGTAATCTGATGCCTGAGGAGAGCACAATCTCCCCAGTTGTCTGTATTTAAGTGAGAAGGAGGAAAAAAAAGTACAGTTGTGGGCACTTACCATAAATGTAGATGTTTGAGTGTATTCACTGTTGCAGTCATCACACTTTGGTTATCCTGCCAGGGGTAGCCCTCAGTCGGCCCAAATACCAGAGGCTTAGTATTTTTGCTTCGGTTGCTTTCACTTCAGTACTGACGTCAGGTCGTCAGAGGTATAAAAACAGACAGTCGACGCCATTACATCAGTTTTTCTTGCCACAAATGTCAGGAGCCCCCAAATAGGGAGCTAAGTTATGGTGGAAAAACACCACCAGTAAAAACTAAATACCAATATCCCTGTAAAGAGTGAGGAAAAGAGAGAGAGAAACAAGGAGGCTGGACAGTAGGAAACCAGGACTGCAATAGTGAATACACTTGAACATCTACATTTATGGTAAGTGTACACAACTCTACTATGTTCTTAGTGTTTCACTGTTGCAGTCATCACACTTGGGTTGATTCCCAAAGCTGAAGAATGGGTGAAGGCAGTCAAGAAGAGTTGGGGCTGGCTAGTATGCTCTGCAGGACTGCTGTTGCTAAGCCCGCCCTGGATTTGGAAAAGATAGGCAGGTGGTAATGCTTGGTGAAGGTATGAAAAGGACTCCAAGTAGCAGCTTCCAGAATGTCCCTGGTAGGGACTCCTCTGAGAAAGGCTGTAAAGGTTGACGTTCCCCTAGTGGAATGCGTTCTGACTCCCTGAGGGGGTGGTTTCTCATGGTGTTTGTAACAGAAATGGATACAGTGTGCTATCCATTTGGAGATGGTTTGTTTTTATATAGCCTTACCCTCTGCCCCTGGTGCAAAGCTGACTAGTAACTGGTCAGATTTCCTAAAGGGCGTAGTCCTATCAAGGTAGAATATGAGCTGTCTTGTGAACATCTAGAGTTCAGGATCCTTTTCCCCTTACTTTGAGGATTAGGGAAGGAGGTAGGCAAATGGATAGAGTGGTTGAGAGTCACACTGGACACCACTTTAGGTATGAAAGTTGGGTTAATCCTGAGGGAGACCCTGTCACCATGAAAAATAATGAAGGGTTCCACAGCCATAAGTGCTTGTAGCTCAGACACTCTTCTAGATGAAGCGATGGCCAGAAGCAAGGTTGTTTTCCAAGAGAGGAATTTTAACTCTGCTGACACTGCAGGCTCAAAGGGGGGTAGGATGAGCTTTTCCAACACACAGTTAAGGTCCCAAGCAGGGGTGGGGGCTCTTCTTGGTGGCCAAGTTGTTCGTCCCTCTCGGGAACTGCTTGATGAGAGGGTGAGAGAAGAGAAGTGGCTCAGTGCTGTAATGAGCAGAGATGGCAGAGGCATGGATCTTAACGGAGAAGGAGAGGCCTCTGTGGAGTAGGTCTGCTAGGTAATCCAGGATGAGAGGCAAGGAGGGCTATGATGTATCCGCTCCTTTAGTGTGAATCCAGGAACAATACCTTTTCCACTTGTCAGCATAGGACTTCCTTGTACTGGGTCGTCTGACTTCACTTATAACATCTAGTACCTGCTTGCATAGGTTGGCCACTGGAGGGGAAGTCAAGGGATAAGGTCGGCTGCAACTGTGGATGCAAGAACTCTCCCTCCTGCTGAGTTAGCAGAGTAGGGATTTGGGGTAGGTGACATGGAGGCAATGGTGACAGACTGCGCAGCAGTGGGTACCGGTGTTGGTGTGGCCAGTCTGGGGCAATCAGGATTGCCCTTGGTATTTCCCTTATCGTGAGTAATACTCTTGTAAGAAGAGGTAGAGGGGGGAATGCATAGATTGAGAGGTTTGCCCACTGGAAGGATAGGGCATCCACTTTCCAGGCCTTGCTGTGAGTCACCCTGGAGCTGGTGGTTGTAGGGGGAGGCAAATAGGTCTACCTTCTGAGTACCCCATTTCTGGGTCACAAGGCTGAAGGTGTTCTGGTTTAATTGCCACTCATGTGAGTCTAGGAGATTTCTGCTTAAGTTGTCTGCCAGAGAGTTTTGGTTGCCTGGCAGGAATTGAGCTTGCAGGTGAATATGCATGACTGAGATCGTGTTCCACAGGGTCATGGCTAGCCTGCAGAGAGGGTATGAGTGGGTTCCCCCCTGCTTGTTTATGTACCACATCACTGTGGTGCTGTCAGTTTTGGATTAGTAAGGGCACTCGTGAGATTAGGGATCTGAAAGCTGTCAGAGTGTGCTGAACAGCTAGCATCTCTTTTTGGTTGATGTGCAGATGAATTTGATTTGGGCTCCAGTGGCCCTGAAAGCACCTGCCGTCCAGATGTGCACCCAAGGCATGATCTGATGAGTCTGTGGTTAGGGTCTGGGTGGCATGGGGTTGTGTAAAGGGAAGCCCCTTGTTGTGGTTGCATGCTGCTGTCCACCAAAGGAACTCTTTCCTTAGACAAGGTAACATAGGTATGACTGTTTCCAGGTCCTGAGAACGTTGGCACCAAAGACCTTTTAAGTACCACTGAAGTTTCCTCATATGCAGTCTGGCATATGGAATTAGAAGAATGCAAGAGGCCATGAACCCTACAGCCTGCAGGATTTTCCTTGTGGATAGCTGGGTTCTGGTGGCCATTTGAGCGAAGTAGCCTATCAGATAGGCTTGTTTTTCTGGAGTAAGGAATGCCATCTTGGATGCTGTGTCCAAGCTTACTCCCAGGAATATAATTTTTTGAGTGGGTACTAGTTTGGATTTCTTTTCACTGACAGTGTACCCCAGGGAGGTTAGGAGGAGGTTAGAAGGTCCTTTACAAATGTCAGGTGCTGCAACAGCTTTTCCTGACTGTCTGCCTGAATTAGGCAATCATCCAAGTATGGGTAAATTTGAATATTTCTCTGTCTACAATAGGCAATGGCTGGAGCCAGGCATTTTGTGAAAACTCTGGGAGCAGTGGATAAGCCAAAGGGAAGTGCAGAGAACTGATAATGCATAGATCCTGCCCTGAAACATACATATTTCCTGCAGGAGTCCCTTATTGGGATGTGCAGATAGGCCTCCTTTAGGTCTAGGGTGGCTAACCAGGCATCTTTGGAGAGCATAGGGAGAAGCTGCTGTAGGGTGAGCATTTTGAATTTTGGTACCAACAGAAAAGCGTTTAAAATGGGTAGATCCAGGATTGGGTGCCAGGTGCCCTTTTTCCTGGGTACTAGGAAAAGTCTGGAATAACAACCTTGGCCTATCTGTTCTGCAGGAACAGGCTGAATTGCCCTTATGGAGAGCAGGGAAGGAACTTGGTTTTGTGCCTCTGCCCACTGGTTTGGAGGAAGATCTGGGAACCCTTTTGGGATTGGCAACGTGTTGAAATAAAATTTATACCCCTGGGATACTATGTTGAAGACACATCGGTCGTTGGTGATGGAAGTCCAGTTTTTTGCATGGTGGGCAAGTTTTCCTCTTAGAGGCATGAGCAATTGGGCAAAGGTGAGGGGTGGAGTTGAGAAGTCATTGTGAATTCTTTCCGTAAGGGGGTGGCTTAACACTCCCTGCTTTAGAAGTGGGGGTACTCCATTGCTTAGATCTCTGCATACCCTGAGACTGCAATCTGGGGGATCTGTTTCCCCTGGGTCTAGTTTGAGATGTCCTTGAGGGTGCTGGAAAGGACTAATGTTTTGAGGGGCAATGCCTACTAAATCTTGGAGGGTTCACTTGCAAAAAATCTTTGACTGTCTGCATAGACTTAGCCTTTTCTTCCATCTTTTTTAAAATCTCTTCTGCTTTGGTGCCAAACAGATTGTCCTTGTTCAGAGGAACACCCAATAATTTTGATTTGACATGGTCTGGCAAGGTCTGCTCCTTAAGCCAGGCATGCCTTCTAAGTACAGAACCTGTGACTGCTGCCCTGCAAGATGCTTCTAGGACGTCAAACCCACATTGTAGGGTATGCTTGCTGACCTGGCTTGCAGAATGCATAAGCTCCTGTAATTCTTTATTTTCTGCACAGTCAGGGAAGGTAGACAACTTTTGCTTAAGTTCCATAGTATGTTGCTGGTATTTCAGCATGTGGAACTAACAATTTAATGCTCTAATGGTGAGAGATGCAGAGGTGTACACTTTTTTACCCTATCTGTCTAAAGCTCAGGAATCTCTGTCCGAGTGGGTGGAATTCTTAGCTGTAGTTGCTTTTATTCCTTTAGGTCCTTGGGAGGTGACTTCTGGGTCAGCAGTAGGATTTTTGAAGAGAAATTTGTGAGAGTCAGGAACTCTGAAGTGCCTGTCAGTTTTCCTTGGAGCAGGGGGTAAAATATCAGGAGTTAGACTGGATTCCATAAAGACATCATGCACAACATCCAGAACAGGAGGGATAGCCAAGGGTCTGTGCTGTGGTACATCTAAAAACTCCCCGAGTCTCTTTTTGGACAGAGGATAATCCTGGCATTCCCAATGGAAATGCTCTCTCAAAGTATGTAGGGTTTCACCAAAGGAAAAATCCTCTGGAGGGGAGGCAGAAGGAACGGATTCCTCTGCATCTGAATCCTCATAGGCAGATAAGGGCATGTCTTCATAAATCAGAAACCTCAGAGTCATCAGACTCTTGGTCAGATAAAGCTGCTGGGGACAAGTCTTTTTTTTTTAGCAGGGGAAGGCTGGCTTCCCCTAATCAGCATGATCAGGTCTTCGGCCATTTTAAGCATCTGAGACTGTGGCAAGGAAACAAGCACTTGAGATTGGGTCGTCTGTTATTTAGGCATAGCTCGTACTCTTGGCCTTAGAAACTCAGTAGTTTTAGAAAGAACTGAAGACGCAAAAGAAGTAATCGGTTTGTGTCGAATATCGGTAGTATGAAGAGCTTCCTCAGAAAATCGATGCCTGCACAGTGGCTCCAGACCCATCCAAGGTAGAGACATCCGCAGGTTCCGTAGTCAAAGAAGAGTCTTGTGGCATACTGGACTCCAAACGGGTCCGGTAGCGGCCTGTGAATTCATCGAAGTGGGCATCAGGGGCTGCAAAAGCACCTCACTGAGTACCAGTGAACTGGTGACTAGCTTAACAGAAGCGTCGTCTGCAGTTTTGGACCTGTGTGGTCTGTCTCTGCCTTTATCCTTACGTTTTTTCAGAAGATTGGTAGTCGGATGGCTTACCGAAGCCATTTCGGAATACGGAGATCGAGAATGAAAGTATTTAGCTACAATAAGGGCCCAACGATGAATAGTTCGGGTGTTGTACGAAGCACAAAACCGACAATGAGGTACGTCGTGGTCTGGGCCTAAAGTGGTGATGAAGTAAGAATGGAAATCTCAGTGTGGTATTTGCTTTTACCAGGTGAGACAATTGTTAACTTTTTCTGACATCGGTTAGAGCAAGAAAAAAGGATCTCCAATAAGGTACTTAGCTTTAGAAGACTTCAAGATGATTCAATTTCGGAAACGAAAACTCTGGTAGTGGCTGACCGGCACTCATGCGAAATGCTTCTGCTTCAGGCTCCTCGGCAAGAAAGACTGATGTAATGGCATTGGTTGCCTGTTTTTATACCTCTGAATTCCTGACGTCAGTACTGAAGCGACAGCAACCAACGCAGAAATACTAAGCCTCTGGCATTCAGGCCAACTGAGGGCTACCCTGGCAGGATAACCCAAGTGTGATGACTGCAACAGTGAAACACGAAGAACATCATAGGAGGCAGAGAGGGGATGATGGAAATAAGAGCACTATATGCTCCTGGACTTAAGTTCTTTTGGAAAGTTTTTACGGCCTGGTAGACTGCTAGTAATTCTGTCTGACTTGCATGCAATTTTCTCTGCCGAGGAGACAAAATGCTCTACACTTTCAGGAAATCAAAGTGCGACACCCCCCAAACCATGTTTGAACCATTTGTGTTGATGGTCTTGCCCTGCTTTTGATAAACAGAAATTCACCACTGGGTTCGGCTGTATGGCATTCTTCCACCTTAAGAGTTTTTTCAGGCATGGAAGGAGAGGCAGTAAGGTATCCAGAGTTTGGGAATGCCACTCTCGGGCATTTTTCAGGAACCCCTGAAGTTTTCTCACTTATGACTTTGCAAGTTGGATCATGCGAATGCAAGATGCCATGTACCCCAATATCCTCAAGAACTCCTTTGCTGGCATAAGTTGCTTTGGAAGAAGACTGGTCAGATAGCCTGTCCAGAAAGTAATCTTGTCCTGGAGAAGGAAGGCTTTATGTTGGACTGAATCAATAATGGCTTCCAGAAAGAGGATCCTTGTTTGAGGAAGAGTTTGCAAAGTTTTTTGAAGATTTAAGGTGAGAGCTACCTTCTGAATGTAGTCAAGTCTATGGTGCTCTGCAAGGAGTCTAGGTTCTCTCATGTGGATTTTCTCTGAATAAGCCAGTCTTCTAAGTTAGGGGTAAATATGACCCCCCAGAGCTCTTGCAATCTGCTATCAGAGAAGCTAAACATTTTTGTGAAAAGTCTGGGAGCAATAGATAGCCCAAATGGTAAAGCATAGAATTGGAAGTAAATGCGTGTTGCTGAAATCATAGGTAATTTGTTTGTCTACTATGGGGACATGGAAGCAAGCATCTATCTAAGAATATCAAGGGCAGCAGTTTTTCTAATTAAGCATTTTGAATTTTGGGATGTCGAGAAATTTGTTTAGCTTTGAGAGGTCCAAGATGGGCCTCCCAGTGCTCTCCATTCTTGGAACTAGAAAAAAATCCTTGAATAGAAGCTTTTTCCTTCTTGCCCTGTAGGGACAGGCTGGATGGATCCTTGGTGAAATAGTTCCCAAAGGATAGAATGGAAGAGGCTTTCCTGCACTTTTGGTGGTTCTAGAATGCCCAAGAAGGGTGGTATTTCTCTAAACTGGATGTAGTACCCCTTCTCTATAATGCTGAGGACCCATTGGTCCCTGGTGATGGTTTTCCATTGGGTTAGGAAGAGAGAGGGTATTCCAATTACAGGCTTGGAGTGGAGGATGGGAAGGAGTATGGGAGGCTGGGTGTTGGGCATAGTCACAGTTAGTTATTGTGCTGGGTGGGCTCTTTGGAGCTCCCTGGTTTGTTTGATTGCTCTAGTTGCCATCTTCAGGCTGGTGTGGATCATTTGCCACTGGGAGATCTCCCCTTGTCTTGTCAAGGGTGAAAAGGCCAATGATTTGAAGGGCAATTCCTACTGTACCTTAGTGTCAGAGACAGGTACAATTCCTTCACAGTTTTAATTTGCTTTTCTTTTTTATCCAGCTTCTCAAAAACTTGTTCAGGTGGATGATCAAAAATGATATCCTTTTCTAGTGGAGCATTCAGTAATTCAGCCTTAACCTGATCTGGCAGGGGCTACGTCCTCAGATGACAGAACATGAGGAAGCTGCTCTGCTGGGTGCATCTAAGGTGTCATAGCCACATTTTAGGGAGTGTATGGAGACTTGTAAAGCTTCTTTGTCTGTCTCCACAATTTCCTTAAATAAGGTTCTATTTGCAAGAGAGTCCATCTGAGCTACAGATTCACGGTACTTTAGGATATGGAATTGACAATTCAAAGCTCTCATTGCCAGGGTGACAAAGGGATAATTTTTCCTCCCCAAATCTGTCTAATAGTCTACCTTCCCTAAGGATGTCTGGCTGGTCCCCTTTGGTACATCTTTTTTGGCTTCAGTGGAGACTAAATAAGGATCTTTTTTTTTTTATTTTTTATAAAGGTGCTTGTGAGATTCAAGAACTCTGTAAAACCTGTCTGGTTTCCTAGGAGCATGGGGTAGAGAATCAGGGTGTAAAGCAATGTCTTCAACATCATCATCCAGTACTGTGTGTGAAGGAGGGATAGCCACTGGCCTGGGTGAAGGCAAACTTAGCAGTTCCCTGTAATGGGTCTGAGCCTATGAGAACTGGTTGCTTTCCCAACGGAAAGCCTCCTTCATCCTATGCAAGGTATCCCTGAGCTTGCTTTCCCAACAGAAAGGGTCCTTCATTTTGTGCAAGCTATCCCTAAAGGTAAGGTCCTCAGGGGGAGGTGGAAGAGAGAATGTCATACCAGTCAGAATCTGGGTAACTTTGTGGCGGCAAGTTCCTAAAGTAAGACAATTCCCTTCTCATCTTCAGAGCTAGAAGAATCTTCCTCTTCCTGAAAAGCCACCTTCTGCCTTCTTTTGGATGGGGAAGTCTCAGCAGTAGAACACGAGAGAGTTCTCTAGATTTCATAAAGACCATGAACTCCTGTGCTATGTTTAGCAGATCTTTCAGCTTTGATCTGTGAAAAAGTGGTTGGAGGCAGGGAGAAAAAAAATAAGTGGATCTCTTCGGTCTGGATGTCTGTTAAAAGGGGGGGGGGGTGAATTGAGGTTGCTGTCACTCAATTGCAAATTTGGTTAGTTTCGGTAGTCAAAGTATGCAGGAGGAAGGAGAAGAGGGTTGTCCACCACATGAGGAAAAAACCCCTGGAATGGAGAATTTACTCCCAACTGCTATTTGTATTCTAGATAAAGCACATTCTAGACCCATTTGTCTATCTTGCCAAAGACAGAAGTGGAGATTCAGACATTCTAGACGGGGTAAGGTCCCTTATATAATCAATCATTCTGCCTTGTTTACTGTTCTTTGTTCTGCTTGGTTCCAGATTTCTTTTTGGAACATTCCTGCAATTATTTTTAAGCATCTACGTACCAGTATTCTGCTGAGACTTTTTGTTTCTTGTCACAACTGGACAAGGGAGCAACAAAATCTCTTGGGGAATGTATAGAAGGACTGAAAAATCAGAGGTTCCTTGCATCCTCTGACCCCTCTCAAACTTTTTGATCACCTCTGCAGCAAAGTGACCACAAAATTAATCTCTATCTAAAGGAGAATTCAAAATTTCATTTTTGACATCATCTAGGTGATTCTGTGAATGCAGCCAGGTAAACCTCAAAACAGCATCAGCCCTGGAAGCAATATCTAGACAGCCATAAATACACATCAAACAACCATAGAAACAGAAGGAACCAATCTACACAAAGCAATTTTTTTTCATCGTAAGAGGAAACCACAGCCAAAACATTCTTCATCATTTCACAATTTGTCAGGATAAATTTCAGCATATCAGCCAGACAGTTTAAAATTCTAAAATAATCAAAGTTTCAGAGGCACATACTTCTTTTCCCTAAACATATCACTAGATTTACCATCCTTAAAGTAGGATTAGAATTAACAAAATGCTTGGCAGAAGCTGGAGTAAAAAGAAGTCTTACCATAATGCTCCTTCTGTGTTGTTGATCTTCATTCATTTATTACATGTGGGTTCAGAACCAGATGTTTTTCCAAGCCCATACCAGCTAGAAAACTCTTGAGCTAAGTCTTTCCCATAGTGACCCTCTCCACATTACCTAAGATTGAGTTTTCCTAGAAGACAGGACAGATTAAAGAGGGAAACCAGAGGCTTTCTCTGAGCAACTTCCTTCTCAGGATTAAAGAACCATAAGGAAACTTTCAAGAGTCTTAGGAGGGGGAAGGTGGGAGCGATTGTAATGAATGAATGAAGATTAACAACACAGATGGATTGTTATGGTAAGACATAACTTCTTTATCTGATGTTGTTAATCTTCATTCATTCCTTACATGTGGGACAGAGTCCCTAGCTACCTTGCTTCCTGAGGCGCCTTATGGAAGAATGTTCCTCAGTACCACTGAACCAAAAGCAGCTCTTCCCCTGGAGACCATGTCCAATTTGTAATGTGCGATAAAGGTATGAGAAGACGCCCATGTTGCTGTTGCACAATGTCATCCATGGAACCCTTGCATGAAAAGTTACAGAAGTTGATACTGACCTTGTGGAATGTGCCTTGATCTGAGAAGGAACAGCAACTTTGTTATGATGGTATATATAGGTGATACAATCTCTTAACCATTTAGATAAGGTAACCTTAGAAACTGATTTTCCCATTTTGGGACCAGAAGAGGAGATAAATAGTTGGTCAGACTTTCTCATAGACTTTGTCCGATCAAGGTAAAAGAGCAATTGTCTGTGGACATCGAGCAAATGCAAAGCGTCCTCCCCTTTATTAGCAAAATTTGGAAAGAAAACTGGTAGGTCTATCATTTGGTTAATAGTTAGGTCAGAAATCACTTTTGCTAAAAGGGAGGGATTTGTCTATAGGGAGACCCTGTCTTTATGAAAAACTAGATATGGGAGATTCACACACAAAGCTTGCAGTTCTGAAATATGTCTAGCTGATAGAAAACCTTGTTCATGGTAGCTATTGTAAGACAAGAATTTCAGATCACAGTTGGCTGCAGGCTCGAAGGTGAACTGGTTAAGGACTGGAGGACCAAGGTCAAATCCCAAGGCTCAACTGGTTGCTTCAAAGGGGGCCTGATATGTAGGACTACCTTCAGAAACATTTTACATAGTCGATGAGAAATTAGAGAGAAGTGATCAAACCCATTATGGTAGTTGGATATTGCAGAGAGAGATGGACTCGGATTGAAGGCTGCAGCTCCGGATTAAAGTAGGTTAGACAGATATTCTAAGACATATCTGTGCCGAAAACGGACTTATTTCCTTTTTGTGACACCATATAGAGAATCGCTTCCATTTACTAAAGTCTCCTTGTGGATGGTTTATGAGAAGACAGAAGTATATGACAGGCAGGAGAGGATAGGTTACTTTGCCTGGCAATCAATGGAAGTGGAGAAACCAAGCTGTCAGCTTGAGGCTCGCTATATTTGGGTGAATCAGACCATGTGGATGTGACACCAGGTCTGGAGTTGGATCCAGAATCCAGGGTTGATGAATTAGATGAGGCCATAGGAAGGGGAACCAAATTTGTCTAGGCCAGTAAGGAGCAACGAGGATTACACTGCTTCTCAACTGAAGAGCCTTCTTCAGGAAGATCAGAGGGAATGGAGTATAAGCATAAAGGAAACCTGCGGGCCAATCGTGTAGGAGAGCATCCCTGCGGGGGAATTAGGACAAAGTAGCTGCTGCAGGGGAAGTGAACAGGCCAGCAAGGCTGATCCCAGCGACTGAAAATCTCTGTTGCCACTGCAGGATTAAGGGACTACTTGTGAGGCAGGAGAATGCACCTGCTCAACTTGTCTGCAATCACATTGGAATCCCCAGGAATGTGTGTTGCTAGTAGAAAGCAATTGGGAGCTATCACCCATTACCAGATTCGCATGGCTTCTTGACATAACGGGTAGGATCTGGTTCCCTCCTGTTTGTTTATGTACCAGACTATGGACATGTTGTCTGACTGAATGACAATCGTTCCTGAAGGAAGGATAGAGTAGAATGCTTGTAACCGGAGAAGCACTGCCCTCAGTTCTAGAACTAGATATGCAAGTTGGCCTCCAAGGGTGACCAAATGCCTTGGCCTGTATGTCCCTGGTAATGGACCCCCACCCGATCAGGGAGGTGTCCATAGTCACTAAGGCTCTGGGCTGTGAAGGGGAGAAAGGATGGTTCCATAGATTTTGGTCTGGCTGCATCCACCACAGGAGATCTTGCTTGCACTGGTTGGTTATCCTGATCTGGTAAGACATGGGTAGGTCCAAAGGAACCCATTGTGTTATTAGTAACCACTGGAGAAGTCTCATGTGTAATCTCAATAACGGATCCATTGTAATGGAGGCCGCCATGGACTCTAACAGAGTTGAAGAACCACTTGGGCCGACACTTTTGTCTGGTTTCTGTAACCTGTGAGGGGGAAGGAACACTCGACAAAGCTGTGTATCGAATTCTGCCCTATGAATTCTAGTTGTCGAGATGGGGTAAGTTTGCATTTGCTCTTGTTCACTGTAATGCCGAGATGGGTCAGAAGTTGTCAGGTATGATGAATCACTGACAATAGTTGATGCTTGGTTGGGTCGGTAAGGAGCCAATCGTCCAGATATGGAAACACACGGAATCCTTGCAGTCTCAAGTGACCTGTCACCACTGCCATGCATTTGGTAAGCACTCTGGGGGCTGTAGAGAGGCCAAAGGGCAGTGCTAGAAATTGGTAATGATTGGCTCCCAGCCGGAAGTGGAGAAATCTACATAAGACAGAGCCCCTCACTATCACTCTTCAAGAGGAACCTTGATGAGTGGATGGGTAACAGAAAGTTCACACTGGGGATCACACCAACAGCACTACTAGATAGAGGCCAAGGGTACTAGCTGCTAGTACAAGGGTCTAGGGAACTACTAAAGGGGCGGTGAATACCGCACAACCTGGCTGGGCTAATATATGCCTTCGGGCAGATAGCCCAGTACCAACCTATGAACCTATGAGTGTTTGTCCATTTTTATGTGGTAATATAAATCCTGAAGACCTATAGAGCACATCCAATAGTCTTTTCCCAAAAAAGGGAGTATAGACTGTACCAAGACCATCTGGAACTTTACTTGTTTGACAGATTTGTTTAGGATGCTGAGGTCCAGAATTGGCTTCCAGTCCCCTGTTTGTTTTGGCACTAAAAAAGAGTCTTAAGTAAAACCTGGATTCTATCTGGTCTGGGGGAACTGCTTGGATGACTCTTTTTTGAAGTAGCTTTTGAATTTCTATAGCTGCAAATTCCTTTTGACTGGGTGGAACGTCAGGAATGCGCCTTAACAGCTTTGGCATAGAGTTGAAGAGAATGTGATATCCTCTGGTTATTACTGTCTGCACCCAAGAATCTGTAGTTATTTCCGGCCAGGCAACGTGGTGCAGAGAGAGATGACCCCCGACTGGTTCCAAAGGCAAGCAATCGGGCACCTCCCCAGGGGCACTGATAGAGCTACCCAGAGAACGAATTCCTGGACCCCTGGTTATGTGGACCCCCTCTGCCTCTGAAGGGGAGTCTTCTGTTTGTTTTACCCCCTCTGCCTCTGAAGGGGCATCTTCCGTTTGTATTACCCCCTCTGCCCGGGGGGGGGGGGTTGCCACGTGTGTCATGGAAAGGCCCTTGGGATTTTTTGTACCACATTTTCCCAATCCTCTGGTTCCTGGAATAGGGTCTATAAGGAGTAGAAAAACAGACACCCATGGCAGACAAGGTCTTACCATCCTTCTCAAACCTGGCTAACATATCGTCAACCTTAGGGCCAAACAGAGATGTGGCCTCTATGGGGGCATTAAGGAAGACAGACTTGAACGGGTCTGTGAAATCACATAACCGCATCCAGGCGTGGCATCTAGCCACACCACCTGTGCCTGCTGCTCTCACCGCCCCTTCGGTTGAGTGTGAAATCAACCTCATGGATGAACTCGGAATGGATTCCAGGGTAGCAAACTGTGAGGCGACTTTGTCTTGCACCTCATCAGAGACTGCTCCTGCCAGTGTTTCTGACAGTTCCATAATTAAGTCTCTCTCTGAAGTCATGAAAAAAGTGTGCCAAATAGTTCACAGACTGATTAGCAAAGGTTGCTGAAGAAAAGACCCACTTCCCAACCCTGTCTATCGCCCAAGACTCCCTGTTCGGGGGATGGGCCAGCAGTGCTCTCTTCGGCGAGCTCCTTCTTTGTGGCTGCCACCATGACCATAGCATCCACTGGGAGGCAACTGGACCAGTAATGATTATCTGCAGGAGGTGATAGGATCTTATCTTGCCTATGGGGAACTAGTTCAATGGCATCAGGAGTTTTCTATGCCTGCTGCACAATGAGCTGGATGAGCTCATTTGCAGGGGGGATCACTCAGGAGGTAGAGAGCCAGGCCCAGAATGCCTACAAGAATACGTTCGTGGAGGAAGGGGTGCTGGACTTCAAATTGCCCCACTGTTTAAGGATCTCCAAGATGTCTGCAGGAGACATCAAGGGGTGAACGTGGGGGATCCTTTCCCGTCATCGTAGTACGTATCTTTAATCAATGATTCTTCTGGGGAATCAATGTGTTTTTTTTTGCACGTTCTCTTGCAGGGAACCTCCTTGAGGGGAGCATCAGAGGAGGAACCCGCAGAGGGGGAACCTTGCTGAAGGAGGTCTTGAGGCTCCCAAGCCCAGTGTTCAGTAGCAGTGAGTTGTGAAAGTTGTGGCACAAAGGCACGACGAGAGCACATCTCCGATGCCGGTGGATCCACCTGGGAGCCTGTAGAGGCTAGTGCTCTCTTCATTGCTTGGAAGGCAGGACCCCCCCCCCACAAAGAGGGATGTCAGCATAGAAACAAAAGAGAAACTTGGAACCAGGGTCATACCCTGCCCCGAAGGATCCACCACCAAGAAGAGAGCCATGGGAGGAGATGGGCCTGCCGAGATGACCAGCACCAAGGTCGGCGTGAGAAAGGTAGATGCCATACCCGGGCAAACGGTACTGACAGGCCAGTCTCGGACCCGAGGAAGGCCTGGATCCCAAGTAGACTCAGGCCAAAGAGAAGTCTCTGTCATCGAAGTCAGATCTAACATCGGTGCTGAAGCAGCTGGAACCGAGGTTGCAGTCTGTGACAGTTCTTCCAAAACCTGCAAGGAGGTCAGAGGAGGAAAATATTGTGGAGTCCTTTGAGCAGAACCCTCAGCTCCAAAAGGGAGGGAGGATTTAACTGGTGTAGCAATGCCTTTGGCCGCTAACAGCTGGTCCATCAATCTCACCATGTCCAATTCCGACCAACCCTTGGAGGAACGAGTGGATAACCCCGATGGTGATACAGGGCATTCCAGAAAGGGGCTTTACTGTTGGCCATAAAAGGGGTCCACCGAGGTGGAGTATCTGGTCCTCGGAAGTGTATCACCACTCTGTGCCGAGGCTGAATGGCCAGTGTGAAGTTCAGGTAGGAGGGAAGTGACAGAGTCTGGGATGACTATTGTTGGCACAGAAGGGCGAGTCCGTGCCAAAGTAGAAATTACAGAAGCTATCAGTGCCATGGTCGGTGTAATCAAAATGATCAGTGCTGATACAGTAGGATCTTTCAGAGCCGAAGTTGACTGTTTAAGCCTCGGAGCAGACGACTCTTTATGAGTTAACTTAGGCACCTTAGGTCTCGGTTCCGATATTTTGATCTTGTGAGAAGAAGACTGTAAAGACTTACTCCTCTTTTTGACTTCTTTTTTGGGAGGTGGAGAGGCCTCCGACTCAGAGACTGCCTCTGCAAAAGGAGTTTTCGGTAAGCCAGCAAGCATAAGTTTAGTTTTACGCTCCGTGAGCGTGCGGGAGCTAAAAGCCCTACAAATGTCACAAGGAGGTTTCTCATAGAGGTGAGGCACCCCCAAACAATACATACATGCAACATGGCGGTCCACATTTGGCATTTGCTGTCACATTTAACACATCTCAAAGCCAGTAGTTCCTTTTTTCTCCAACATAGTCAGGAATTCAACAGCAGCAGCAACAGCAACCACCACCAAAAAACACTAATGGGGAAAATATAAAACTTCAACTTTTTTTTTTTGGGATAGAACAAGGAAGGAGTAAATATCAGCTAAGATAAAGGAAATACCTGGATGGGTAAAAGGAGAAATAAGTACCAACAATGGTATGAAGAATACCAAACTGGTAGAAAAGGAAAAATTGTAGGGAAACCAAGAAAAAGGGTTCGACAGGAAGAAAAAGGACGATTAGCGAAAACTTTGGTAAGAAAATAAATACATAAAAGCTTCAAAAAATATTAGTCACTTAGCTGAGAGACTGGTCTGACACATCTTGTTTCGTATGCGACAAACAAGATTTGAAGTAATGTGGAGACTGGCACTACGGGAAAGACTTAGCTGAAGAGTTTTCTGGCTGACGCGGGCTTGGAAAAACAACAGAGTCGGAACCCACATGTAAGGAATGAATGCAGATTAACAACATCAGATCTAAAGCTATAGCTGCCGAGTTAGGTCTGGGATTAGTATATAGGAACTTGTGCTTTCTTAAGGGCAGCAAGTTGGGTGTCAGGGAACACAAAGGCCATGCCAAATACATACTCCAATGCAGACACAGTACTGGGGAGGTGGGTGAGAGTTATGGAAATTCAAGTTGTAGCCAATTATGTTTTTTTTCTAAGGGTCTCTTAAACCGTGTTCTTCCAATGAATGTCTCATTCTGAAATAGTCACAAGAGAAAGTAAATCCCCTTACAGGGATATATAGAAGCATAGTCTCCTCAGAATCTGAATCAGAAACCTGAGGGAAAAGACTGCAATCTGTCCATTGGCATTTACATACAGATTCCAATTTGTGAACCTCTTCAGGGAAACCACTTTACAAGAAGTGTTAATAGCTTGTACAAGCCCAATAAATTACTCTTGTCCAAAGAAACTGACACAGATCTAGCTAAATGTTTAGGTTTCTATAACATTCTGGCTACACAAATGCACAATCCCTGCCCCTTCTCCCATGACCAAAAAAGTAACTTTCCATAGTCCACTGAGGGATCTAACAGCCACAGAAGATGTGGCTAACCACTGAGCCATGTTAGATGTATGGAGAACACCAGAGGGACTGGAAGAAAAAGATGAGTGGTCTAAGTGACCAGCTCTGATCACAGTAGAGTCACCCACCAGCAGCTAATGGCAAAGGCTGCTTAGTTAACTTTTTCTTTTTGCGGCTGTGTCACAAAAGAAAATATTGTCAGCCCAGCTCGCTGGAATTTTGTAAATAACTATATGTCATCTGTGAATATTAAAATTATATAGAAGTGTTACAGAAGGAGACACTGTCAGCCCAGCTATCTAGAATTTTGGAAATGGTTATGTGTCAGTTGTGAATGTCAACATGATTCACACGCTTGTGTTATAAATGTCTTAGAACTGTATGTTATGTGTATATCAAACTATTGGTACAGAAGTGTGTGTGAAAAGGGTTTGTACAGTAATGAGCTTAAAGATGTACCCTACTGGAAAACAGAAATGTATATAAACTATTGTAATTGTGTAAATGTTTATGTTTTAACAATGGGAACGGGCACATAGAAGGTTAACTTGCAAAACTTCAGGAAAATAGTTGAAATTAAATTGTTTTATAACTGCACCATAAAAGAGATGTTATCTTTCACTTTCAGTGCAGCAGGAAGACAGGATGTCAAAAACACAATGCAGAAGGCTTCCTAATTTTAAAGTGTTTTATGTCTTCTAGCAGCTGCAAAGATCTGAAGATTATGTATTTTCACAGGGAAATGCTAAATGCTAGCAGTTTCTAGCAATGGTTCTTGAGCCTGGGAACTAAAATCAGGTGACAAAAAGATGTCATGTTGCAAGTATCCCAGCAGTAATATTTGATATTAAATTAAGAACTCTCTGAGAGAGTGACTGTGCATGTTGTATTTTGTCTTTGACCTGGCAGCATCAGCTGGAAACATCCATTCACCACATCTGTCTTGCGAAGTTAACTAAGGTACAGTAATGTCTTTTAAATTCAGTGAGGAATATAGTAAAGATTAGTTTAGATGTTTTCTGTATTTATTTGAGACCATCCTGCAATGCTGTTTAAATAGATGTGTTCTCTATTTATTTGAGACTGTCCTGCAATGTTGTTTAAATATTTCCTGTGATTTTGAATTCCGAAGTTATTGTGATGATTTACTCAGTATTTCCTTGTTCTTTTATTTATTATTATTAAATATATTTAAACCCATCTTTGTGGATGATATTTGTGAGATATATTTAAGTTCTGAGAGTACCTGTATATTTATTTGGTACCACTATACAGAGGCCACTCCTAATAGCCTTGCTCTTGGTCAGACTGCCATTTGGATTAATAGTAATATTACACAGTAGGATTGGACACCCTTTGTTAAGGGCCTTAAAGTAGTTGATAAGGGGTTCTGGTGGCAGTGATAACTACCGTCTATGTGTAAATCAAATCTCTAAGAGTGTGTGTCAGCTACTTGGGCAGGGACACAAAATACTGGTTGGACAGAGAGAGTGTTGGAGGACTTGGTTTGGAACCCTGGCTAAGGACTCAACTCTATAGCTGTGCCAGTGGGGAATCTTAATGGGGATCTGGAGAAAAAGAGAGAAACCACCCCCAGACTAACTGTGGTCTCTGTGTGCTCTTAAGAAAAATTGCAGTTTACTGTGTGTATACTTGTCATCCTCCCAGTGTGCACATTCCCTATTTTTGCCAGTGGTGAGGATTGACGCTCCTTGATTATTGGGCCAGTGTTGGGATGTCACAGGCTGTAAGAAGGTCCAACCAAGGGACCAGTAGATTGTTCCATGGTGAAACTGAAAAAGGTGCTTGCTTCCTGAGGAAGCTAAGCAACTATAGTTGGTAAAACAGGAAAGTCGCAAAAAAGTAACATTTCCCCACATACAACACAGTAAAAAGCACATGAAACACTTTCCCCAGCCTCAAAAAGCAACACCAACACAGTTTATCCACACAAACACAGTTTTAAACAACTTTTTACCACAAAAGTAAAAAAGGGTGCCAAGTCACAAGAAAGTCAAGGAAAAGCTTGCAGAGGAGCACCCTTTCTCAATGGCAAGAAAGCTCTAAAGGTTTGAGGCCCAAACCTGTCTTTTTAGTCATCTCAACTTAAGCTTGTTTATTATGTGGGTGCATGGAAGGTGCCCTGAAGCTTTGGAAGCTATGCAGGACATAACCCATATAGCTTAGGCTACTGCAGTAGTGATCTATATGAAGAACATTCACTGAATCTTCCTCATGTGGAGTGTGGCTACACATATGACAAGGAAAGCTGTTGCCATGTTACCTCGAATTCTAAGAAATCTCTTGCTGTGGAAATGGACTGGTGAGCCAGATATAAGAAGTGGAGATAGCTTACTTCGTTACAGAGGAATTCTTCAGCTATCACAATGGAGGTGTTACAGAAAGGTTGACCTGTGAAACGAAGTAGGGAAGATTTCGCCTGGCTTCTTCAGCAGAATCCACTAAAATCAGACGATCATCTGGTAAGGGCAAATGTAGTCCCTGAAGTCTGCAGAAGGCAATGACTGGGACAAGGCATTTTGTAAAAACCCTAAGGGCTACAGACAGACAAACTGGAAAAGATGTAAATTGAAAATGTGACCCAGACAAAAAGAATCTAACGTAATAACTGTGTTTTTTGTGAATTGGTATGCAGTGATATACATTTTTGATGTCCAGTGTGATCAAGTAAGAGTTGAGTGGAACAGGAGGCGAGAAGAGTTGATACCCTGAACCTTGGTACAATGAAAAAAAAAGTTCAGAACTGAAAGATTCAATATCAGCCATCAAATGCCTTCCCTTCTTGGGTACTGGAAAATTCCTTAATTAAAAGCCCCTTAATTGTTGGGAAGGAGGCAGAATCTATTACACCTTGAGATGAAATGCCTATTCGAATCGGAGGGAGAAAATTAGTCTGTTCTGATATCTTCTCATTTGGTATGAGATAAAGATGAGGCTAAAGGCTAACATACGCTATCCATGTCTATAAAAATTGCATCAGAGTCATCTAAGAGACAGTTAAAAAGGTATTTATGGGAATGGTTTACATTATACAGCCAAGCAGATTTCTTAGGTACAGGAGGCTGACAATATGCAGAAGAGCAATCTGAATTACATGCATCTTTCAATAGACAAGGGTTTGGGGGAATCCAGATTTAGGATGCTATAGTATCTTTTCTTTGCCTCTGCAACTTCCCTTCCCTCCCATTAAAAAAAAAATATTTCATTTTACGAATTGTATCAGAAAATGAAATGTCTGCAATAGGCAACTCAGAAGATATATTCTCCACTGACTCAGACTCAAAGGATTGGGGAATTGGGTTGTGAGGTTTAATCCAGACCTTCCACCTCAGTATCAGAGTGTACCTCCTCCAGATGATGAGCAGTATCTTTTCTTCTTAAAATGTGAAGACACAGGGGTCGAAGACTGGAATGACTACAAAGTCCTGAAGAGACTCTGGACAAAGTTATACCAGTCCTCTTGTGAATCCTTCAAACTGAATGGAGTTTAAGGAAAAGGGTGGGTGTTTTGTACATTTTTCTTGGGGTGTCTCAAGCCAAGTAGTACTGAAGGACTCAGACGTCAAGGCATCCGTAAGTGAGCCTGCTGCTACCTCTTCTCTTACCAATACCTTTGAAACACTCTCCTTTCCTTTCAGTCAAAATGAAGCAGGGCTCTGCCTTCTTGGCTGATGTCTGACTGACTGGCTGTGCTACTCTTCTGGCCCATATCAGCTTACCACCAAACTCTGTTAGAGGGGCTAAGAAGATTGGACCGATGGTCAGAGGGCTCTGAGACTACCACAGCATAACTGTTCATATCAGACCATCAAAAAGAGATTGACAAACTGTGTCCCTTCAAAACCCTCTTTAGAAATTTTTCTTTTCTTCAACTGAAGGGGAAACATGAGAAAAAGATGAACTGGCAGCCATGGACACTTCAGCCAAGCGCTGCAAATGCCATTTTTGTAAGAAAAGGCTTCTATGAATTGTTTTTAGTGTGAAAGACAGATGTTACAAGGACCATACTGCATGACTTTCTCCAAGGCAGAAAATGCAGGCCACGTGGAAGTCCTTGAACTGTATCTGAATACCACATGTGCATTTCCCCTTTATGACAGACATAAGACTGTTACAGTAAGCTTTTCAATGAAAAAAGTGAGGAAAGTCCTCAACAGGGTACTTAACTGCCTACAAAACCTAAGCTGCAAGCCAACTATCAACACAATGAAGACACTAAATGTTTCAATGGCAAGAAAGTTTTGAAACTTTACAGCCCATATTTCCTATTTATACCAGCATGCTCTCATGCTTTTTCAGACATGTGGTGCATGAGGAAGGTACCCAAAAGCTTTAGTATAGTGGCCAATTGTCAAATATCCTCGGCAGGATGTGTCCCTTGTAGCTTTATGCAACTGCAACTATGATCTAATGATGAACATGGAGCTCAGATTTTATAGGTTCATAGGAGGTTACTAGCCTAGTGGCCCTAGAGTCATTACAAGCCTAGCCATGTTAATCCCAAGTATCCCCATTTGTTCTTGTTGGGTAGTTCACAGGATCATAGGAGTTTACTAGGCTGTCGACCTGGAAGTTGTTTCAAGCCTAGCCATTTCATCCCAATGCAATACCACAGATATGCTAGTCAATGTCAAGAAATGCATTTAGTAATGACTGTCCATGTCCAGGAGGGTTGTGGGCACTATCCCCTGTAAAAATTTATGGTGCCCCATCCACTCGTCCAGGTTCCTCTTGGACAGTGCAGTGGTACTCTGTTTCACGTGAACTGGTAGCCTATTCAAAAGACGAGGCAGTTGCTGGGAGACAAATCTGTCCCTCCAGCATGTCCTGTTTAAGTGACCGGCCATATTTAGGTCCCTGGAACAGGTAGCTCTAGTCTCACTTGACTTATGGATATGTAACAAGTTCATTAGGTTTGGGTCTGACAATGTTCTATAAGCCAGGCACAAGTCTATACGATACAGAGTATAGTGACAGGACCTTTTAGTCTGTCTGTGTAAGGCATGTGCTAGAAACCTCTGAGGTCTCTCCAGTTGCTGCAGGTGCTTTGTATGGTACATGCAGAATGGGGCATTATACTCCATTATAGGTGGGATGAGTGCCCAGTATATAGGGGTTATAACCTCCTTTGCTCTTGAGGCAATGCCTACACAGAAAGCCTTCCTTACTACAGTAGACACATGGTGGTCAAAGTTAAGGTTGCAGTTTACTTGTGATCACAGACACCTTACCACTTCATGGGTACTTAGGGTATTCTTGATTTGATAGTGTTAAGGGACATTGTTTTTGATGAAGGTAATGATGACGCATTTTTTTTGCATTCAGTTTGAGACTGTGACCAAGACAGAAGTTGTTGGTCTGTGTAAGACCCTCCTAGAGTATATGACATTTAGGGATTCAATAATTGCACCCAGTTTGCATTCATCTGAAACCTGGTTAGGCACAATCCCTTGGTTTTGACCTGAACTTCTGAGAAGTATATACCAAACAGTAGGGGGCCCAGCACTAACCCCCTGTGGTACACCGCTGGTGACAGGCCTGCTGGTTGATGTGCAGTCACCCACTTTGATAGTGCATGTCTGGTTTGTGAGCCAATTGTCAAACACATTTTACAACAAAGCGGGTTTCCATTCAGTGTGCTAAGCTTACTGGTAATGTTTGAATGTGGGATTAAGTCAAAAGACCTTGCCAAGTCGAGGTATACTGTGTGCACAGATCTGCCCTCATCAATAGCCCTGGTCACATTTTCAAAGAAATTTACCAGATTTAACAGGCAGGATCTACCCTTGATGAAGCCAAACTGGGTTTGATCCAGGGTTTGGAGGTCGCCTAGGTCTTTATTTACGAGGTCCATAATTATTTGTTCCATGCCTTATGGATGAGGGTGATCAGGCGTATGGGTCTGTAATTCCCCAGATCTGTTGCTAGACCACCTTTGTGGAAGAATAACTTTTTTGGCTGATGGATGTTGTTTAGACACTATTCAGACTGCTTAGGATGCCACTTTTTCCAATTCTTCTGATTGAGAACGTGGTGATGGCTTTCGAGGGGTATTTGTAAATATTCAGTTACAAACTGATAAAACTCTTCAGTCACTGATCTGAACAACAAGCATTTACTTAAGAGATCAGCAGATGCTTCAGTTTGTTTTGTTTTTGTTTTTTTTTGGTAGGGGGATATACTGGATATCAGTTCCTCAAAGCTTTTTTTTTACTTTTAAACTGGAATATTGGCATTTTACAGCAGTTTTTTCTGCAGTTAAATGGCAATTTGTTTTATTCTGTTTGAAAGTTTTTATCTTTGTATGTATTTTATTACATGCTTATCAGAGTCCCTATAATGTAAATAACTTTTATTGTATTCAGTATGATACCCAAACATAACATATTACCTGGTTTTGAATTATGATTAGTGTTTAAGAAATAAACATTTTAATAAATCTGAAGTTGAAATAGAAAGAAAGTGTACCTTTGGAGGACACTACACCCACCTTGAATGTTATTCAACTTTTTTACTGTGCAGATAAGGGGAAGCAATGCTAATACAGTGGCCTGGAGCCTCATGCTGCTGCTATAGCTTTTCTCACATGATATTCTACAGTATGCAACTTGCATAGGTTCTCCAGATCCATAAATCACATATGAAACAGGACTGGTAAAGTACCACAACACCTCCAATATCTGCACAAGGACAAAGAGTTGATTCCATTGTTATCAAGCCCAGGATGGAATCTGCACTGCTCCTCCTGTAACTGAGACAGCTTCCCAACACAGTAACATTTATGCTGCTAAAACAGCCATCTTAACAAGAGGAAAAGTGAGCTTCTCCAAATTAAAAAAAAAAATAACAGAGAAGAAGGACCAGATCCTTCATAATTTGCTAAAGTAGAATGGTGCTCCAGAGAAAAGGATTTCAAACTCTGAATGAAGGTACAGACTTGACATCTTTGTATGAATGGTGCTTTAAAAAGTCAACAAATGAACTCGGAGAAGAGAACCCAGGACCTGCATCACACAGCTCTAAAAGATGTTGAATAATATGTGTTGCAGGGCTGGGATAGTCCTTATTCTTATTAGAAGCCCAAACAAAAAAAAGTATCTTCCCTTTTAACTGTGCAAGTCTTCTGCTTGAATGGATACTGTGAAAAAGAGATGAAACCATTCTACATAAAAATTTTCCTATCGTGAAATGCAGCAGCCATTCTAATGGTCTGAATATATATAGATCCAAATGGACTCTTCACAAGGGGCAAGTCAAAGGTGAAAATAATGAAATATGGGAAACCAAGTCTGCCTGGGTCAGTGGGAAGCTAATAAAATGGTCTTTGCCTTCAACTATCTGGAACTGGGAATAAACTTTGTTAAAAGCGAAATGGGTGAGATATAAAGTACAACTGAATCATGGATGTACAAAGTTGTCTGACTCTTGCAGTGAGGACAAGCAGTTAGTGAAAAATGGCTACAACATCTGGCACTGACAGGAGAGGCAATTCAGTCAACCCACTCACTGAAAATCTGTAGGACTGCTAAAAGACTGAAGAACCACTCATATTACATCACAACATACCTAATGAGCCTACTGGCTAAGCAGTTAGCTTACCCAAGAACGTAGACTGCAAACAGAAAAAGTCAAGGTCAAGTCTTACGTTTTCATGGCTTTCTTGCACATGGAACAGACATGTTATATACCATATCCATGACATCTACCACATTGTCCAAATGAACTGAAATGTGGTCCTGAAGAAGCCACTCCTGCAGTGAAGAGCAGCTTCAGATGTAACTTCAGTAGCAGGAGAAACAATTTACATATTATTCCCCAAGGTACATTAACTGTGCTAGACTAGACAGAAATTATATTTCATAGGGACATTGTACATTTAATTGAAAACTTTGCCACACATCCAATAGCTATTTCAGATCACTTTCCAATAACAACTAAGATAATAATGCAAGGTAATGCAGTAAAAATGAGACACTGGTACTTCTTCACCTACATGTTAAAAAGAGAGTAATTTAAGGAACGGGTACCCAAGACAGAAATTTCTTCATATGCTATAGCTAGCATGTGAAAAAAATGAAACTGTAGTTTAAAAATAGGGTAGAAATAAAAGAAAAATATATCGTTAAGAAGTAACAAGAATTATTTGGGGGGGGGTGACAAAGATTACAATACTGCAGTATAAGGGGAATCTCACAGAACATGAACAGATGCAATTAGTGCCAAAAAATATACATGAGTTTAAGTAGATTGCTATTAAGCTACTGTTTTTGATAACTCTAGAGCTCAAAAACTCTTACCACAATGACTTAGGCAACAGAAAATAGAAAGGGTTGTTGCTAAACTTAGGAAGCCTAAACAAGAAAAATAACCATGGATCCTTTAGAGATATTACAGACATTTCAGAAATGTTCTGAACATTTGTATAACGCACAGGAATGTGGAAATCAAGAAAAAGTACAAATGGAAATATTTATGAAAGACTTAAGTATGCCAAGATTAGAGGTAGATGAGGCTCAACAATTAACATTAAAAAACAGGAAGAGATGACATAAATCTGTAAAAACGTCTTCAAGAAAAGATGGTGGGTCAGATTCAATAAAGCCTACACTAGGTGTACACTGCTCTGAGTGAACAGACAACACACACCTTCTTCCTCCTAATTTTAGTTTTCCTATGGATATTCTTGCAGCTTTAAATATTGACAGGGATTCATACAGGTTACTATAAAGTGTAGACTGCATGTACACAATGTAATCTAAGTGGCTAGAAAGCACAAAAAATGTGATAAGAATTTTACTGAATGCATATCGTGTACGCATAATGTACACTTGGTGTAGGCTTTATCGAGTCTGGACCAGTAAGTTTGAGAGAAGAAAGGGATAAAGGTCTGGCAGGTTTTAACAGTATTCTAAAAGGAGAGGAAGCACCAACATCCTGGAAGAAAACTGGTGGCTGTAATACCTAAAGGTCTCTCTATGCCCATTTCAATTTTAAACTGTGACTATAAAGTGTTTACGTCTGTAACAGCTAAAAGAATGGCAAAGGTGTTGCCAAAATAGATATGTATCAATGTGGTTTTGTGGAAAGGAAGTAAACATTTGACAACATTAATATAACAATGGTGATCCACAGAGAAACAGAATGTAAGAAAATACCACTGTTGTTGGCTGGTTTTGATTTACAGAAAGTATTTAACAGAGTAAGCTGGGATTATATGAGTAGGGCAATGGAAGACATTATAAATTGGCACATGATCTGAAATAGTTAAATGGATGTTTGGCAAAGCTTTCAATTAAAAGTGTATGTTCCTGTGAAATATAATTTCTGTCTAAATAAGATTAATTAGAAGGATATACGAGGCAAAAATTAAAGTAGGAGGGTCCCCCTCTAATAAGTTGTGTCTGGACAGAAGAACCAGGTGGGGTGTTCTCTTTTCCCTTGTTATCTGCATTATATTTAGAGCCATTGGTAAAGAAAATAAGGAACTCAAATTCAAAGATTTAATTGGTATGGTAATCAAAAAAAATGTTGGCTTTATTTGCAGACAATATTATTTTGTACCAGATAAAACCAGAAAAGGACATCTTAGTGTTTTGGAACATTCAGAGGTTTCAAGTTTTTTTGGGATATACAATCAATGCAGACAAAACAAAGCCTATAGTTTTAAACTATGTACCCACAGATGAATTGGCTCAGCAATACCAGTTATTGATGGAATGGAGTAATGAAGTGTGTGTTAAAAAGGATTCTATTATGGCAACTAAAGATATGTGGGAAGAGACTAAAAAGATAATACAAAAACTGAGAAACTGGAAGGTCTATATCATATGAGCGAATTGCATAAATTGTTAATGCTCATAATATCGAACCTCGAAGTGCTTTATCTGAGATTGCGGTACAGTGAAGAATGAGATATTTGCCCTTTCCTCACTGTAGTGTGATCTTGGAGTTGGAATATATATTTAGCGGGTGGAGGGGCACAGCCCCCCCCCCACAATAGGAAGTTCAAGGTCCGGTACATTCGTTATTATGAGCGTTCACAATTTGTGCAATTCGCTCATATGATATAGACCCAAACTGGAAGCTCTAGTTTATGGACATGGCTAGCAAGATAAAAGCAGTGAAATTTTGACAGGTCAGCCATATTTTTAATCAAATAGAGAAGTTGTGGTCAGTAACTAATACGAGTCGAAGGAATGGGAAGAGGGCAGGGGTCAAGTGGGATAAGTTGACCCTTCCAATAGAACAAGGTAGTTCAGGATTACCTGATTTAAAGGGATATTTTAGAGCTACACAGTTAAGGCTCATATACATAAGGAAAGCAGAAAGTTATAATTCAAAGTGGAAAGGGATGATTCTGAATCAGAGGGAAATTCAAGAAATACGGAGAGAATGGGACTTTGTATGCAGATCCTCTAGAACAGCAGCAGCCATACAGAATATTATATTCATAAAGCAGCAGAAAATATTTTAAAAACTAAACCATAAGGAAAATGGACAAAGGAGATTCTGCCGATAGGGATGACTGTGATTAGGAGAAGGAGAAGAGAGAATAGGCAAAAGGGGTCTTGAATTTACTAGAGATAACTGGCAAAGAAACCAAGGTAGTGGGAGCAAATAACTAGAGGGAACGGTAATATAGTGGGAAGAGGCCAAGAAGATATTTGGACTGCAGGCTACAGACTGTCTTCCCTATTAGGAAGTGATAGAGTATAGACAATGAGAAAGGGATAGGGGAATCCTAAGTTAAATATCTGCTCAGACAGATTTTTTAATTGAATCTAGAAAAGTAGCTGCTGTTAAAATGGAATAACTAGTACGGTATGTAAAATACTGCATGATAACTATTAAGAATCAGAGAGGTTATAAGAGATTGGGAAGAGAATTAGATAAGCAATTCACAAGGAAACAAGGGGAGGATATGTGTATGGCTCCCAAACATGCAATAGTGTCTAGAAGAAGATTAAGGATTGTTTCAAGGAAGTGTCTGCACAGGTATTTTATACCCCAAGTAGACTCCAAAGGATTTTTCCTCAGGTAGATGACAAATGTTGGAGGTATTATGGGGAAGGAGGAGGTAATTGGAAACATATGTTATGGGAGTGTAATGAGTTGGCATACTTTAAAACATTCTTTACAGAGTACTCTGTCAGAAAAATTATTGGGTGAACAAATAAGTGTAAGTAAGGATTTTTTTTTTTTTTGAGATGATACACAGGATCGGAACTGCCTACACATAGTAAGGCCTTATGAAGTTAACTTTAGTAGCTGCTGAAAAAGCAATTACTTAAAAAACAGAAATCGGAAGTCTAAGCCAACTGCACTTGTAGTAGTGAATACTGTAATAGAGATAAAATAACTGGGAGTAGAATCTTTAGAAAATGGGAGGAGCAAAATGCACAGAAAAAAAATAGAAATGGTGGGAACAATACATGCAGTATAATGTTTTGACGGAAAAGTGAGGTTTAAGGGAAGGCAGGAATTCAGCAATTTATGTAATGTTAGATTGATACGTGTATAAAAACATGTATGTGATGTATAGTGTTTGTAACTGTGGACACGTTAAAATTTTTTTTCTTTTTTGTTAATATAAATCCATGTTTGCCTGTGTCTTAAATGATAATTCAATAAAGGCAGCTTCAATCTCCAGTCCAGTATGGAGCTTTCATTCCTGACAATACCACAATCTCTGCTCTGTCCCACATTCGAGGGACTGCAAATTTGTGGTCAATGCTACTGGGAGAGGAAGCAGAACAAAATTACTCTTCAGGCTCCTGAAAGACCCTATACCATTTTAGATGTCGCCTGCAAGTCAAAATCCAAATAAAGTCTCCAAGGGACACATTTCTTATCACCACACCCTTAAGGTCCCCTGTAAAACTCTTGTATGGTATTTGGCAAGAGACATCATCAAGCTCAAGTTGATTGAGGCAAAGGCTAGCTGGGACAGAAAGCATGGATAGAACAGCATGGACCACTGAAAGCATATCTTACATTCCCCTCTTGGGGAAAAATTGGCCAACATGTTTTAATATTAGGGGCCTATCTTTTAACTGGATCTATTACTTCTGAATCACTACAGTCTACTGTCGTTTTACTCAAAGCTGTGCTTATTTAGCATGTCTCCCTGAAGTGCAAATGTGTTTAGTTCTGCTTTGGTCTTGTGCACGGATGTTGAATTTACATATGCTTTTGGTGGTATGGTGTCTGTGTTTTACATTTGTCAATACTTGCAGTTCAAGGTCACTTTAAGTGCCAAAAGACTTTGTAGAGTAACATTTAAACTACATACAAGTGTTCACACTTGCTTTGCGAATGTGTGACCATAGTATTAGTACTGTTGAAGTATGTGTGGATATGGAGAAGCATCTTCCCTCTGCAAAAGCACTTTTATATTCACCTGTACAACATGAATCCCTTGATATTCAGGGGGAAAGTTCTGTGATGGACTCACTTGGGACTTAAGCTTGCGGTGATTCCAAAAAAGCTCACCGTCTGATAATGCCATCTATGAAGTCAGCCATCAGCATCCAGTTGTCAGAGGTTTTGCACCATTTGGATGCATAAGATACTGCTACTGATGTGCACTTAGAGAACATACTTGAAATAGATATGAAAATGAAGTGTGAAAAACTCGAAAAGATGGCTATCTAGAAACACAAGAACCTCCCTGTTTCCTGAGCTTTGTGCGCAGGTAAGCAACTTGTAGATCCAAAAAGCCATTCTCTAGTAGCAAAGATAAGACATAAAGAAGTGCTGTCAAACTACCACGCAGAAGGACTTTTTTCATAAAGTAAAGTGCCTGCACAAGTCTAGAAAAGATTGTAGGTCCCCAAGTTTTTCTGTTGTCAAAGAACCTGGAATAGCATCTAAGTCTTTGATGGGCTCTATGGACCTCTTAAATTTTTTTTTCTTGATAAACTTCCATACTTTGTCAAAAGGAGCAACAAAGGTTTTGGACAAACACAGAAAAACAACTCATGATGATATGTAGAATATGCCTCTTGTTTGGATCCAGGAGAGGCAGATGAAGGGAGGTCCAATAACTCAGACCATGATATGTGAGAAAGCTAAACTCATCTTTGAAGACCTACAAAAAAGAAAAAGAAAAGAAAAATCCAGGAAGTAGCTCACAGCAAACAGAGGAATTTAAAGCAAGTAAGTAATGGTTCCACAGATTTTTAAAAAAGAAGTGGCATCCACAATGTTCTGAGAGAAGGAGATGCAGCTAGTACCGACAAAGAAGGTGCACAGAAATTTGTCAAGGAATATGAATAATTGATAAAGAGAAAAGGCTATGTGCCAGAACAATTTTTTTTAATTCCAATGAAACGGGGCTTTTCAGGAAGAGATTGCCAAGTAGGACTTATATAATCAAAGAAGAAGCTAAGATTCCAAGTAACAAGCCCATGAAAGATAGGTTCACACTAATCCTGGCAGCAAATGCCAGTGAAGATTTCAAGCTGAAACCTCTGCTGGTGTATCACTCAGAAAACCCAAGATGATTTGTAAAAAGTAAAAAAAGATTACAAAATCAAAACTACCTGTAATGTGGAAATCAAACACCAAAGCTTGGGAAGACCAGTCAGCTATCAAGGATTGGATTTTTGCGGAGTTTGCTCTAAGTGTCAAGAAGTACCTGACAAATAATTTACCAGTGAAAGCTATTCTGCTTCTGGACAACGCCTCTGCCCACCCACAAGAATTAGAGGAAATTCTTCAGATAGACTATGGTTTAATCAAGA
This sequence comes from Protopterus annectens, assembly GCF_019279795.1. NCBI lineage: Eukaryota > Metazoa > Chordata > Ceratodontiformes > Protopteridae > Protopterus > Protopterus annectens. Next base: position 729,348,723 of record NC_056741.1, on the reverse strand, counting down.
TTCAGTTCCTGCCTGCCAACACAACTTCTCTCATTCAACCTATGGATCAAGTCAATGCCTGATTCAAGAAGGTCTACACAAAAGCACCCTCTCACGGCTCTTCGACGTAACCCATTCTTCAGATAAAACACTGAAGAAATTCTGGAAGACCGAGTTCGCCATTCTTCATGCCATAATTCATCAAAACTGCCTGGGATGAAGTGTCCCAGAAAGCCTTTTGTGCAGCCTGGAGGAGAAAATGGTTTCTTCCTTTTCCCCAGGGCGAAACTGTGGATGAAGCAGCTGTTTCCACAGCAGAGCACCTGAACATAGGGGAGGTGGATAAGGCAGATGTAGAGGAACTGATACAAGACCATGATGACGAGTTCACAATAGAGGAACTTACAGCACTTTGCAAGGAGCCGTTCAAAGAAAGGGAAATTTCTTCTGAAGATGAGGAAGCCAAGCAAAAAGGACTTATGCCAACAGCTTGCATTAAAGAACTTTTATCCATCTGGTAGAAGGTGCAGGCTACAGGGGGAGTGGCACCCCGACAAAGGTGAGGTCAACAGGATGATAGACTTATTTAACAACACAATCATGCACCACTTCAGGACCATCCTGAAAAAGAGGGAAAAGACAAGACACCCCGGAAAAATTGCTTTCACATACACCTGCCAAATAACAGAGGGAACAGGCAGGACAGGGTGAAGAAGACTCCCCTTCCAACAACTA